>NC_064619.1:740406839-740709262 GCF_023898315.1 Schistocerca nitens | reverse complement strand
GTATACTTTCTTTCGTACAAAACGTACGGCAGGTCAGATTAATCGGGAGTGGGTTGCCACTTTGCAAGGCCTTACTAGGGATTGTGCTTTTGAGTGTGAATGTGGACTCCCTTATTCAGACACTATGGTGCGTGATGCAATAGCACAGAACGTTTCTGATGTTCGTATAAGAGAACAGATTTTGAAACTACCCAATCCCTCCCTTCAACAAGTGAGGGACATATTGGATCGGCAAGACACACTTGACTTTGCTCAGGAATCATTTGCAACTTCGCCAGCCGTGTGTCACGTTAACCGGCCCGCCAGGCGAGCTGCACGGAACAGTAAACAGCCCTCGCGCTCGTCCGCGCAGCTGCCGCCAAGCTCTCCGCTACGTTTGCCGCGCCAGCAAGCAAATGCTGTGCCAAAATCATGCCCGCGGTGTGCTACTAGACATTCGCATGAGAATTGCCCGTCACGCCAAGCTATTTGCTTTTTCTGTAATAAAAAAGGACATGTTCAGAGTGTTTGCCAGAAAAAGCTCAGATCGGACACTAACAACCATTCCAGGCCCTTTGCTTCGCGCCGGAATCGGAATCGAACCAAGAATACTCAGGCTCGTGAACCTTCGCCCATGGAAATTCATGTAGTTAATTCCACTCCGCCCAGTGCCGCTCTCTCTAACAGTGACTGTGTTCGTCCCACAAATAGTGTGCGTCGACATCGACGGAAATCCCGTCAAGTAGCCAGTGATTCTGTACCAGTGTCTGTTCAAATTGCACGAGACAGTCGCTCTTGTCGTCAGCAGGACAATAAACTTTTTGTAGATTTGGACATTCATGGCCACGTAATACCATTCCAGCTCGATACCGGAGCTGCAGTTTCATTGATCAATAAAGACACGTACAAACAACTGGGCACATCTCCGCTGCGTGCCGCAAATGTTAAGCTAACTAGTTATTCAGGACAAAATATCCCTGTGTTAGGACAGTGCAGCCTTCTTGCAACATACAAGGCACAAACAAAACTTGTGTCATTTTACGTTCTTCGTTCTTCTGCTGCAGTGAACTTGTTTGGTTTAGATTTATTTCAGTTGTTTAACTTGTCTTTAGTAAATCAGGTCCTCTCAGTGAACCAGACTGTGCCTTCAGCCAGTGTTTCTCGTCTGTGTGAAGAGTTTGCAGATATTTTTGCACCGGGTCTTGGCTGCGCTATGAACTATGAAGCACATTTGGAACTGACAGTCAACGCGCAACCGAAATTTTTCAGAGCGCGCAATGTTCCCCACGCATTGCGTGAGGAGGTCGCACGCACGTTACACGATTTGGAATCACAAGGTGTGATTTAACGTGTGCAGGCTTCTCTCTGGGCATCACCCTTAGTAATTTTGCCAAAACGTTCCGGAAAATTGAGACTTTGTGTGGACTTCAAGGCGACGGTGAATCCACAACTAGTTATTGCAACTTTTCCTTTACCCCGCCCGGAAGATCTTTTTGACAAACTGTGCCCGGGTAAATATTTTTCGAAGTTGGACCTAGCAGATGCGTACTTGCAAATACCAGTGGACGACGAATCCCAGCGCGTCTTGGTGGTTAACACGCATCTTGGTTTGTACCGATTCAAAAGACTGCCATTCGGGTGTGCATCCGCCCCTGCATTGTTTCAGCAATATCTGCAAACTGTTTGTGCCTCGGTCCCTACTGCAGCAAACTATCTGGACGATATTGTGATCTCCGGAAAGACAGAAGAAGAACATTTATCCAATCTCAGAACATTATTTCAGGTCTTGCGACAGAATGGTCTTCGCTTGCGGAAGGACAAATGTGTGTTTTTTGCTCGTGACTTACCATATTTGGGACATGTAATCAATGCACAAGGCATACATCCGAGTCCAGAGCACCTCCGTGCCATACAGGACTTGCCTTCGCCGCAGAATTTGACGCAGCTACAGAGTGTGTTGGGAAAAATTAATTACTGTCACAGATATATCCCGCATGCCTCTTCCATTTCAGCTCCGCTTCATCGCTTACGCCGTAAAGGTGTTCCGTTCGTCTGGACGACGGAATGCGAACGCGCCTTTCGCCAGTTGAAATGGCGTTGCTTTCAAATACTTGCCTTACGCCATTCGATCCCCAGAAACCCCTTTTGTTGATGGTAGATGCATCGGATTTCGGGATCGGTGCTGTGCTTGCACACAAAGATGGATCGCATGATCGCCCTATTGCCTTTGCGTCCAAATTGCTTTCGTCTGCGCAAAGAAATTATTCACAGATCGAGAAAGAAGCTTTGGCTCTCGTATTTGGTGTTACTAAGTTCCATGATTTCTTGTATGGTCGTCACTTTACCATCATCACAGACCACAAACCCTTGACATCGCTTTTTCATCCGAACAAGCCTGTACCTCCACGTACCGCGCAGAAATTCATTCACTGGTCAATTTTCCTCTCGCAGTACCGCTACGATATCTTGTATCGGTCCACTGCTACGCACGGAAACGCTGACGCGTTGTCCCGTTTGCCTGTTGCTGAGGATAGAGCATTCGATTCTTCCGAACTTGCTTGCATGTTCATTGATTCGGGAACCGATGACGTGGTCGAATCGTTTCCGATTGTTTTTCGTCGTGTAGCTACAGCCACAGCTGCTGACCTTGTCCTTGCTACCGTTTTGCGTTTTGTTGCTACGCAATGGCCCTTGTCAAAGTCACGGATCGAGGATCCGTTGGTTCGCCGATTTTTTGTTCACAAGGAGAGACTTTTTGTACGACGTGGTGTTTTGCTGTTGCGTTCTGATAACGATCAGTCCAGGGTCGTGGTCCCACGTTCGTTACAGTCCTCTGTCTTACGGCTTCTCCACCAAGGACATTTGGGTATAGTGCGAACGAAACAACTTGCTCGTCAGCACTGTACTTGGTTCGGAATCGATGCTGCGATTACGAATATGTGCTCTTCTTGCATGGCGTGTGCCGAAAAACAATCCGCACCACCGCGGAAATTCTTTGCATGGCCGAAAGTCACTTCCCCTTGGCAACGCTTGCACATCGATTTTGCTGGTCCATTCTGGAATGCTCGATGGTTGGTTGTGGTCGATTCATTCAGTAATTTTCCTTTTGTTGTACGGATGTCTTCCACGACGTCATCTGCCACCATCCAAGCGTTATCCGCTGTCTTTTGCATTGAAGGTCTTCCACAGACTATTGTTTCCGACAATGGCCCACAATTCATGTCCGCAGAATTTCAGTCATTCTGCAAGGCCAATGGTATTCAACATCTGACATCCGCGCCGTTTTCGCCGCAGTCAAACGGTGCCGCTGAACGATTGGTCCGGATTTTCAAGTCACAGATGTTGAAGTTCAAAGAGTCGCATTCTCGGGAGGACGCATTATTGCTCTTTTTGTCTTCGTATCGCTCTCAGCCCCGAGATGGTCGCTCGCCGGCTGAGTTGCTCCACGGTCGTCCTCATCAAACCTTGATGTCTTTGTTACATCCGCCGCATCAGGTTCCTGTGCAGCGGCAGTCACCTGCTTTTGCTCCAGGCGACGTTGTATACTATAGCAACTATCGCGGTTCACGGCGTTGGCTCGCAGGGCGCATTCTTCGCTGCCTCGGCCGCGTTATCTGGTTTTGGGGGCCTCTGGTGAGGTGCGTCGGCGTCTCAATCAGCTGCACCTCTGTCGTCGCACGGGTTCTGCCGCTCCCCGTCTGCTTTCAGCGACGGTGCCGTCCGGTCAGCGCCCTGGGGACCCATCTACTGGCTCGCCTCATCCCCAGGTGTTACCGATGATGCCTTCCATTTTGCCCCATGGCGACGCGCCGCCGCCGCCGCCGCCGGTCCTTCCGCCGGCGCCGCCCGCAGTGGACGCGTCGCTGCAGCCGCCGGTTGCCTCCCTGGGTCACGCGCCGCCGATCGCTTCCCGTGACCAGCTGTCCTCCGACATGGAACTCTTGCCCGCTCCGGACCAGATGTCGTCTTCGCCCGTCGGGTACCCCGACGCGATGGAGGTCGACCCTTCGGCCCCTCCTGTCTCTTTACGGGCGCATAAACCGCATGTTGGCGTGCACCCTGGACTAGGTTTTAAGGCGTTTCCTAGCTCCCCGCGGACCGAATGGCAGGGTGCGGGTGGCACAGCCTCGCCTGTTGTTAGGCTCCCCACCTCGTCGCATACGTCAACGTGGGGTCCTCCCCACGGCGGGTGGAAGCCTTATAACACAACGGTACGCCGATTTGCGGGGGAGGAATGTGGTGTCACCGGCAGACACCACACTTGCTAGGTGGTAGCTTTTAAATCGGCCGCGGTCCGGTAATATACGTCGGACCCGCGTGTCGCCACTGTCAGTGATAGCAGACCGAGCGCCACCACACGGCAGGTCTAGAGAGACGTCCTTGCACTCGCCCCACTTGTACCACCGACTTAGCCAGAGAGGGATCACTGGCAACTACGCTCTCATTGGCCGAGACGATAGTTAGCATAGCCTTCAGTTACGTCCTTTGCCACGACCTAGCATGGCGCCAAAGCATTTGATATTATTTTATGAAGCATGTACAATCAAGAGCGATGTTCTACAATTGTAGATTAAAGTTAAGTATTATATCAACTACGTACTTTATTTGCTACTATTAATTCCCTTGTAATGTTCCAGACCTCGCGCCAGCCTGCGTGAGCTTAAGCGCGTGCCTTTCGGCTTCCTCTCATTGTGACTTGACTGTCTTACCCAGTCACAACAGAGTGTGCAGGGCAACTGCGCTCGCCGCATCGACGGCCGACGACCGCTGGCAGACATACGACCCTTCGCCTCCAGCCACCAGACGCCCGCACCGTGCCACAATCACGGGATGGATCGCTTCGCCCTGTCCGCGGAACACGCCACGTAACTCAGCACCGCGCGTGACTCGCACTGCTGTAACCCAGGCCCGATTCCGAGGGAGCAAACAGGAAGCGACAAGCTGCGTAATTTTGCGTGAAACGTGACGCGAGCGGCGACAGCATACGGTCAACCGTCATGTGTACGACACATTACATAGAAGTAGAAGCACTTCAGCTTGGGAAGGTAGTTAATGCTGATACAACCGGTTTCTGGTAATACCAGTTTTTTTTCATGATCAGTTTCACCTGTCTGTTAAAACCGCTTAGAAAAACAAGTTTTCTATTTCCTTATTGCTGTTGTTTGAATTAATAAACGTAGACATGGACAAGGATTAAGGAATTTCAATGCTCCTTAAGATTACTGCAGTATACATTTCAAGCCATGTGGAATCGAATCACCAGTAGTTAAATAAAACAGAACGTAGCCAGTTTGCCATTCACTGCTTTTCTCGTAAAGTTAGGAGGGTTTGAATACTACAAAAAATCCCCTGTGTTCACCTATTGATTCTAATTTTTTTACACTGCTCTAAAATCAAGTTGTATACATTGTTCATGCTACTACGAGAGTAAGTAAATTATTACCTGCAAAGTAGTTATAAAATTTTATTGTAACCAAATGGGAACCTTACAAGAACATTATTTTTCGACGTTGTCTCCTTGCGTTTCAACTCACTTGGTCCATCAATGTAGAAGCTTCCTGATGCCCTCATAATGTAGTTTCTCGGTTGGGCTGCGAGCGAGGAATGCACCGCTTCTTTCACTGCTTCGTCCGAGTCCCCTTAATGCCTGTTTCAGTCGACGAAACAAGTCATAGTCACAAAGGGAAAGATGGGGACTGTATGGAGGATGATCCGTTACTTCAGATTTGAGTGTTTGGGAGTTTTTCAGCAGTGTGGGCAGCAGTAACCGCACGGGAATTATCGTGCAACAACGCAACACCTTTTGACAGAAATCCTCGGCGTTTGCTTCGAATTGAAGGCTTTAGCCAGGCAGTAAGCATCTCACTGTAACATACACTGTTTATTCTTGTGCCTCTTTCCCCATAATGTTCCAGTACTGGACCTTGTGTGTCCCAAAAAACTGTAAACATCAATTTCCCTACGGACGGTTGGGTCTTGAACTTTTTCTTGCGCGGCGAATTTGGATGTTTACATTTCATCCTCTGCCGTTTACTCTCCGGTTCGTAAAGATGGATCCATGTTTTCTCACCAGTGAGCCGTGGTAAATTTGCTGTTTTGAAGAGCGCGCCGCAGCGCGTAGTGTGAAGCAGTCGCCCTCCGTTTCTGGCGGTGGCGCCGCTGCGGCAATCGCAGCTTTGGTGTCTCCCTCTGGTGGGAAAGGCGAACGGTTGCCTGTTCACGTGCATTTAAGGGTAGCTATGAGCTCGCTAGGGGCGAGTCTGGTCAGTTGGTCAGCCAGGTCAGTGTGGGGCAGTGTCTGTCGTCCGGAGTGCTAGTATGTGTTAGGCCACCAATCTGCTCGAGTTGCTCAGGCAACGGTCATTGGCGGTTGGATCGATCGGTTGGTCGGTCGTGCACTGAGACACAAGATGAATTGTTCGTCTTGAGCGTCGGAGCATGTGAGGTCGCCACGTGAGTCCAGTGGGCCGCGCCGTAGAGCGGGGGTAGTGGCTTCGGGGCCGACACGAGAGCAACTGGAGTCAACCCACGACATCAATCTGGCAGGTGCGAGCTGCGGCGCCGTGAGACGGTTCAGCCAGTAATGATCAGGACTAAGAAGTTGTCCACTTCGTTACCATATCGATCCAAACGTTTTTTGCAGATGTCCGAGCGCATTTGTTTATGCAACTGTGTGAGTTGTTTTGGGACCAATCTTGCACAAACTTTATAAAACCCAAGTCTGTTGTGGATGATTTCGTAGACAGAACCGTGACTAATTTTCAGCCGATGTGCCACTTCGTCAATAGTTAATCTTCTGTCCAAGAGAATCATTTCACGTGAACGCTCAATGGTTTCTTCACTTGTGGCGATAAACGGTCGTCCGGCTCCTTCATCGTGCGTAACACTTGAGCGACCATTTAGGAATTTTTCAATCCATTCGTAGAGACTCAGTTGTGGCAAAACACTGTTGCCGTACTGTACCGAAAGTCTTCGATGAATTTCGGCCTCTGATATGCCTTCCGACCACAAAAAACGGATCACTGAATGTTGCTCTTGTTTGGTGCAAATAGACAGCGTAGCAACCCACGATTAACAGCAAGCCAGCGATAACGAAACTAACCTAGCAGCTTGAAAATTGCAAAGATATAACAACAAATAAAAAAAGCTTGCGTCATCAACGTAAAAGGACAGTACTACCAAAATAAACAGCAATATATCTAAATTGCAGATAAGAATTGACTTACCCTCGAATTTGGGCATTACGAGTTGTCAGTTCAAATGGCTCTGAGCACTATGCGACTTAACTTTTGAGGTCATCAGTCGCCTAGAACTTAGAACTAATTAAAGTTAACTAACCTAAGGACATCACACACATCCATGCCCGAGGCAGGATTCGAACCTGCGACCGTATCGGTTGCTCGGTTCCAGACTGTAGCGCCTAGAACCGCACGGCCACTCCAGTCAATTGTTCCAGTCAATATTGTCAAAAGCTTTCTCTAAGTCTACAAATGCTATAAACGTAGGTTTCTCTTTCCTTAAATTTCTATATTCACAAGCTAGTATTCAACCGACAGAGAAGTAGCTGAAATCACTCACGAGTAATAAAAGCAAGGCTTCCAGTGCAGTGTGTACACCAGTTAGGTTTCTCTCAGAGTATGCTGGTACAATGACTCCATACTTAACCCTCGAGCACTTTGTACACATGTACGAATAGGATATTGCAGTGCCTATGTTATCTGATGACAATGCACTGCAGCGACCACAGCGGTTATGGAACACATGTAGTAAAAAGCTGTCATTATGCTAACAAGATAAACATGTATGAGGTAAATCACAGTTAAATTTTAGTTTATTTAAACAACAATACGAGAATCGTATATTACAACACTAATTTCCTATTCGATTAAATGAGAAACTTTCATATCATTCTATTGCCGCAGCTGGCATATCAACTTATTCCAACACTTTTTAAGCACATACTGAACAAAAACACTCTTTCATTGCAATATAAAAGGACAAAGGCTTTATGTATTGAAAAAGTGTCAGTTATCACAAAATTCCTTCCATCTACACAGATTATTGTCTTGCGCATGCTTTACACTTCTCACATGTATGCACTGTTTTTAGATGTCCTTTGTAAACAAAGCTATGGCATGAGTTACACCTTAGATGTGTTTCTTGCTCGTCCAAATGTCACACACTAACCTCTTTTCTTGGTGGTAGGCTCCTCAATTCTTTCAGCACGTTGGTCTTTGTATTTGGCGAGGAAAGTTGCAATGTCGGCAGTAAGTAAAGGAATATAAGCTCTTTCCACTAGTTGTGGCTTCATAAGAGACAATGCTAAATCTTTCAAGAAAATTCTTCTCTTCTTCTCTGGACTTGCCTTATTTGGATGAAAAATTATTTGAGCACTGGTTCCTGCTATATCCATTAGAGCATAGAATACAACCAATGGCATCTTGTCACCCGTACGACGTAATACACAACTCCCGGTTGGTCGACTGCGTCGAGTCCTCCCTTTGTTATATTGTAATCCAAAACTATCACTGGTTTACCTGTAACTTCGTCAACGGTTCCAAAATCGTGCTTTGTTGTAAGTAATATAACTGTTTTGTTTCGGCACATACGAAACTAGCGTCATATCGTTCTGCAAACCAAATAAATAGGAGTGGATAGCCACACATTTCCCAGGTAAAAATTCTTGTGGGATATCGCGTTTGTTTTTTCTCAGCGTGCCGATCCATGTTAGACGCTTTTCCAAAGGGAGTTGGTTAAGGAATAGCTAGTGTACCGATTATCCGTTGTAACGTTTCTTCCTGAGTCTTCAGTGTGAGTAACTAGTATTCTTACAATATCACAGCGAGAATTGTAAACCTCGTATGGTCCTTTAGGTTGTTTTCCACAATATACTTCAATATTACTAGTGAAAAGTCTTTTAGCATCTACTAAAAAATCTTTATCCCGTACTTCGCTCGTTTGTTCTGGATATACTGAACAAGAGAACAGTGACCTCGGAAAACTTCCAACCTTTCGCCTACTGTCACAAATCGTCCACACTATAAGCGTTCTTGCAGTTCATCACAAACGCATCCAATATTGTCCTTATTGCAGCAAGTTTTTCAGTTACTCTTCTTTCTTGCCTTGTACTCTTGTCGTCAAAACGGATACATCGTAAAAGAAACAGAAATCTTCTATAGCTCGTCACAGCTCTCGTAATCTCCATACCAGTACCATTTGCAGTCCACAGTTCTATGACATTTGTGTGGTTTGCTATCTTAGTCCTGATGATATACAGAAACCCCAACAATGCCATTACTTCACACCTTGGAGTTTCCTTAGTGTTCCTTTCTTTTGGATATTGTACACATTCTTTCTTAGATTGAATGTAGATGTTCGTTTACTGTACAACTTCATCCATCATTGCCAGGCCAAGTATTGGCCACAAAGCCTGTGTTTCATTTGTGACCCCTCTGCCAACATGTGTAGGCGCCAGGTATATTTTTACAATATTCTTTCTCCTTGTTTTGTAAGTCGCATTAGGAAATATTTATTCCATTTACGCGTTTTGTTCCTACCAACAAAAGTACCACCAGTGGAGAGTGGCTCTTCACAGTCATGATCTCAATCGTAGACTTGATCAGAACCTGAGTCGTGGTCACTTCGTGTGATAAATTCCTACACTTCTTCAGAGACGTCATCGTTTTCGTAGTCTGGTACAGAGTTGAACTCTGGATCCTCGTTGAGTAACCAATCAAGCTCCTTGTCTGTCAGCTTTGATCTCACCCTGCACAGTGATAAATCCGATTTTACATATTATCTTTTGATTCGATTAAAAAGGAACGAAATAGAAGTGAAAGAAAAATTACTTACATGACCGGCCGCGTGGCGTACTTTGTACACTAAGATGAAACACTCGTAGTTTATTTTAAATAACTGTAGCTCACGTGAAACTATAACGACACAACGTTTCGCTGTGCAAGCTGAAACAATAATGCAGGAATAGGTAGGGGCTTGCTATTGTAAAACAGCAATGCAACTGTGCACGACAATGTTATTTGCGGTTGACGCACTTTATACGCAAACGCGCCTGCTAGAGGGTTAACAGTCATATTCAGCTCCTCATTCATCGAAAGATAAAAAAAAATGGTTCAAATGGCTCTGAGCACTATGGGACATAACATCTGAGGTAAGCCGGCCGGAGTGGCCGTGCGGTTCTAGGCGCTACAGTCTGGAGCCGAGCGACCGCTACGGTCGCAGGTTCGAATCCTGCCTCGGGCATGGATGTGTGTGATGTCCTTAGGTTAGTTAGGTTTAATTAGTTCTAAGTTCTAGGCGACTGATGACCGCAGGAGTTAAGTCGCGTAGTGCTCAGAGCCATTTGAACCATCTGAGAACTTAGAACCACTTAAACCTAACTAACCTAGGGACATGACACACATCCGTACCGGAGGCAGGATTCGAACCTGCGACCCTAGCGGTCGCGCAGTTCCAGACTGAAGCGCCTGGAACCGCTCGGGCACACCGGCCGGCTCGAGAGATCCGTACCTAAAGACTGGAGAGTAGCGGAAGTCGGACCAGTGTCCAAGAAAGGCAGTTGGTGAAAGCTCTGATAGCAATCGCTTTTACTTGGCGTCTTTTATGGCACCACTGAAACTACTATCATCACAGTTGATTCATTTTCGACAAGTCATGTGATGAGGTGGCAGCAGAATTACAGGCTATAAGTACAGCAAATAATGTCAAGTTTCTATTGATTTCCAAAATATGCTCCACTTAGGGCTCATTATTCCAAAAGTACATTCTGTTAATCGCTGTGGCCTGGAAAAGCGTTTGTTGAAATATTCATTCCGTACATCTATGTCACACTGACCGGAGAATGCCTCAGCAGTGGCTACGCCTAATCTCCAGTGAATACAAAACGCATTCACCTGACGTATTTCGAAGTGGAGCGTCTGGTGATGTATTAAGCTCACGAAATACACTACAAGAATAAAATCTACCGTCTTCCCTTTCCTTTCCCCAACTCCACATCCTCTGAGGATGTGGAGTTGCTTGTAGTATGATTCAATGAAAATTTGTATTGCTATTAAACATTGTACCAGAATTTTGTAGGCATTTTAGACGAATGTATTTTCTGTCAGCATCAGCGACTGCAGTTGGGAGGTTCTGCATGCTATATAAGTCATTTGCAGTATGTAGAAAAAACGCTCCCACATTTAGTGTGGCCGGAGGTAATCCCACAAATTTTGGGACTCAAAAATACTTACAAATGTTGTTAGCACTATGATGAAAGTCAGCGCCATGTCTCGAAAACCTCCTCTGGTTCCCAGGAACCTGTAACATTTCTCGTGTCATCAGCTATCGTCGGCCTTTAAATATGACGTTATTTCATAGGAAAAATCTGCAGTAGTTTGAATATCGGTTACTTACGGAAGTTCCTCCTGTTAATCATGTGGCAAAGTATTCTCCTCTTTGCGCACTATCGTTTGGCAAAATCTGGTTTCGATATCTCGCACCGCTTACGAGATATGGGTAATGTTACAAATACTTCATTGTGGCCTTTTCACTGTCGCGGCGGATCGGGATGAAGCGCTTTACATACGATCAATTTTCCATACGTTGGTGACACGTAGCGATATCCTACGAAGTTTAGGGAATAATTCAGCGTGTCGTTGCACGGAAACATATGACCTACATACACCAAATGCAAATTCATGGCGAACACTATTTTTCAGTGCAAACTTCTCGAAATTATTGAGGTAAGTTACTTAATTTTGAAATATCATAGTAACTATGATCATTAACGAAATGAGAGGCACACCACCACAAAGCTGACGAGTAAGGCTATAAGATGGGCGAGTATTCAAATTTCGCACCGAGTAGTTCCTTTAAGGCCTTTTAAGAGAGAGAGACGGCAGGTCGGCCGGCTGGCTCGCCTGCCCGCTGCCGCCCAGCACGGGCGCACCTCCACCGCGGGCTGTCGCGGCGCTCCACTGCAGCCCGCACAGAAAGAGAGCGGAAGCGGGCGAACTTTGGGTGGACCCAGCGCGAGGTGGCTTCAGCCAGCGCGTGTTGTGTAAAACTAATCAGTAACAAAAGTGATTCGCAACTTGTGAATCATGTGTCATCTTCACGGTCAAGTGCACAAAATTTCGATAATGATCATAATTTACGGTGATATTCTCATTGAAGTAAGGCACTAAGCAGAAATCGAAAACATTTGCAACGAAAAATGTAAGTCGCTATGATTATGCGTTTGATGCATATTACACCATGTTGCTGCAAATGAAATTTACGTAAGATATTGAATTTTTCTTTAGACTTGGGAGGAGGTCTCTGTCTCCAGTCTCGAGAAAATGGAAATTAGGTAGCACTTACACGTCGGACAGCTCGCGCGAGGAATGAAGTATTGGTATCATACCTCATATCTCCTAAGCCGTTCGAGATATCGATACGAGATTTAGGCAAGTGAGACCACGCAAAGAGGAGAGTATTTTGCTACATGGTGAACACAAGGAACTTCCATATCTACAGAGTTCTCGTTTTTATTTTACATTTTTTCTACCTAATACTGCAGTTTTTATAAGTCTCTGACAGCTACTAAATTGAGAATTTGCTAACGTGTAGTCAAAGGAGAAATTTTTTTATCTTATATTACAGCAAACCGACACAACGAGGTTTCCCGAATAGTATTGACCACCCTAGTCACCTGTCGCTTCTTTAATGAGACTCTCTGTTTACAGATTCTGACGCAATAGCTGTGTCGCAAATTGTACTGTATTCTGGAAAGAAAGAAAAATTAAAACTGTCAACAAGAGAAATGTAGCCGCCCCTCGTAATTGATGAATTTTCTCCAAATGAGAATTGGTTAACAATTCTGACAAAAATAAATCATCAATTCTGTTGCAATTTTGGGGGAATCCTGTAACTAACCATACTTTTAATAGCAAACGACTGGAATGGAGACTTACCAAAGGATTTTTTCCCTGTTTCTCATTTGAGAAATAAATAGTTTGCAGCAAATAGTGTACCATGTTTCTGTTCCCGCCCCACTCAGAGTGATGTGATGAACTTCTCTGCACAGTTATCTTCCAATGTGTTAATTATTATACAATTATTGTATAATTACTATACAATTATGATCTATTAAAATCTTAATGAGTTGTCTGAAGCGGTTCATAAAGTGATGACTATTGCGTTTTTGTAACGTTATTCCCCACAGACACGCAGCTACTAAATTTGTCGGTTCTAATAGAACAGCATGATATTTTTGCTACAAAGCACAACTGACACCAATAAAACTCTTTCATAACTCTGAAGCTGTCAACGCATTGATGACATCCACAACCTTGCCAACTGTTCATCGAAGTCATTAGCACTGATGAATTAAGAAATGTTTGGAGTAAGAATTTTCACTCCCTCACTCTATACAGGGATAGGAACCGATAGACCGTACGGTGTTCGCTGTACTTTTTCGTACGTCAAATATAATTGAGGCGTAGAAAGAAAATCTCTAAGTAAGTTTCAATCCCAGCTGTTCGTTACTGTAGATACACTGCATTACAGAATTCCCCTGCAACTGAAACAAAAACTGCGAATCATTTTTTTTCTATGTTATTAAACATTTTTAGCTAAAATCGCCATTGACAATGCTTGTTGGAAAGAAAAAAGGTTAACAACTTAGGTCAATATGAATCGTTCTTTTGTTGCAATTTGAGAGTAATTGTGTATCCCAGTGATTTTTTAATACAGATCAGGTGGCACTGAAACATAGAAAATAATTTTCTTTCTGCTTCTTAGGCCTACTGAAGCAGATGTTAATCGAGTGAGGAACTGACGACAAGTTACGTCAATAGCTTATAAATAAGTAAATCCTCGATACGAAAATAAACGTGTAATTCCTTCAATTGTGTTGTTGGAGAAACCCATGACAAATCTGAATTCACCACCTATACGTAGGCCTTAAAAATTACATTGCTTCATTACTTTATGAACTGCTTGAAACTACCTCTTAAGATTAAAATAGATTATAAGTACATGTAATGTGTTTTTAACACCTTAAAAGCTAATTGTGGTGGAGAAGTTCGCCACATCATACTGAATGGGGATACGAACAGGAATATGGTACACTAATTGCTGCGAATTATTTTCTTGTTTCTCAGATGTAAAACAAGCAGAAAATTCTTTGTTAAATTTCTATTCCTGTTGTTCACTATGAAAAATACGGTGGGTTACAGGAGCGGAATTGGCGATTTGTTTTTGTCTGGTTTGTTAACCATTTTTCACTTGAAGAAGGTTCATCAGTTGTGAGTAACGGCTACGTTTCTGTTGTCGAAGAAGGTACTTGTCCTGAAGAAGGTACTCACGTGCTCGGACATAAACGCCAGGTCCACCCTGCGGAATTCCAACACAACAGACGACAGAGGACGCGTAATCCACGACGTCATACAGGAAACGGGACTACACATACGTAGCGAATGTGGAAGGGAAAATTCATAATAGCGCTGCCATAGGACGCATAACGGACTGGAGCATACGAGACAACTTTACTTTCTGTGACCACAACGTGATCACTTTCAGACAAACAAGAGAAAACAACACAACCATCACAGTACGGACCCGACACTTACTATTCCATAAAACTGACTGGGGAAGACTAAGAGCAATAGTGCAAGACGGAGACCTTGTAACCATCGACGGGAGCAATGACTTAAGGAATAGTACTAGATGGGAACCTTGGAACCAGCGAAAGAATAGCTGTCTTCTAGGCACACACGCTTACAGATATCATCACAAAAGCACAAAATATATCAACACCAAAACCACAGAACACAAAATGCACGCAAGTACCATGGACAAATAAACTGACTAGACTAAAACGAGAACCCGGAAGAGCAAGACGATTATACCAACGGTCAATAGCAGACAGAGGTAAACAAAGAAGACTGGAGGCATACAGACTCGTAAAAGACCAATAAAAACGAATTGTTCAAAACACGTAGCCAATACTGGGACACACGTGCGGCATCGCAGAAACAAAGATATGGGGGAAGCACACAAAACAGTTACTGAAAAAATACTGAGCCCACTAGTTCTGAGAACGGCAAGACAGGATGGCGGAGCGATGACAGAGGGGTGGAGACAAACAGCACAATTCCTGCTACACAAGCTCCTACCTGATGACATCGTCAACATTGACACACATCAACGAGCAACACTGCCAGAGGAACTGAACGCACCACAGTCACCTGTCCTTTTACACAAGAAGAGGCGGCGATAGCGATCTCAGATCTCAAAAACAAGAAAGTACTTGGACCAGAGGGAATCGATTCAGAAGTGTTAAAACATATGATGCCACAGATCACCCCATACCTTACAACTCTGCTAAACGACGCTCTGCAGATGAGTCGAGTGCCTACAGTTTTGGAAGGTCTCCAAGGCAGTCACAATAAAGCAGGCATCTGAAAGCTCCCAAGTTGTATAGGTATTTATATCTCATAAATACACTTGACAAGTTCCAGGAAAAGCTATTGTGCAGTCTTTTACAGGCGCACAGAGCACTTTGTGGCCTAAGCCAACATTAATTCCGCTTCAGAGAGAAAAGTCGATTGATGATGCTGTCCACCAAGCTCTACAAATTGCTAACAACACCAGGGCTAAGTGTGCAACGGCAATTATGATCGTCATTGCGGGTGCATTTGAAGATCTCGGGTGGCCCACAGTGTTCAAGAGCTACGACTATAGGTACCCACCCGTATCACTATACAACAGTCTACGAGAGTACTGTAAGAACAGAGTGGTCGAATGGAAGATGGAAGCCCGAAATGTAATCAAACGAAATTCAAAATGTTGCCCCCAAGGGTCGATCTGTAACTCTATCTTTTGGGGCTTCACTATTGAACCTCTCTTGCAACTACTGGGGGAACAATAATGGCAAATGAAGTTGTTGCACAAGCAGAAGGCGTTTCGGTCGTAGTGTCTGCTAACAATAGGGTCCAGCTAGAAGAGAGAGCAAATGTATCACTCAAACCAACAACACAATGGTGTCACAACAACAAACTCAACATAGCTGATAAGAAAACAACATAAGGTTTACTGAAAGGGTTTCTCCAGAGAAACCATAGTGTTAAAATAGGGGACACAAACATTAAAGGAGCAGCCACCACACGTTATCTTGGGGTACACCTAGACAAATGCAAATTTTCAGTGAACACATGTGCATTGCCACATACAAAGCAGAAGAAGTCCTACAGAAAATGCCAAGAGGAAATTCAGAAGAATTTAAGCTCCCCTTGTCAGTCCACACATCGTGGTCTGGTGGCTGGCGTTTCTGCTTCTCGATCACGGGTTCCTGGGTTCGATTCCCGGCCAGGTTGGGGACTTTCTCTGCTCGTGGACTGGGTGTTTGCGTTGCCTTCATCATTTCATCATCATCATTTGTGATAGTGGCTAGATTGGATTGTGTAAAAATTGGACTGTGTAGAAATTGAGACTTTGTACGGGCTCTACTGACTGCGCAGTAGAGCGCCCCACAAACCAAACATCATCATGATCCCCTTGTCAGTTACAATGAAATACCATTGTACTTTCAAACCGCACCCTCGTTAGACGAGGATAAAGCAGCGGAGCGGCTTACTTAGGCTATCGGGAGCTTTCGTCACCTCCTCTGTGGAATCACTCCGTATGTTGCTCGGAGTCTACCTAACAGACATTACGATAAGATATACAGTGGCTCTGTACTGGCTTAAGGTGGGAAGGTACGACCAGGTTCGAAAAATCACTACAGTACGAACTGAGATGAAACGCCGGTTAAGAAATTGGAGGATAGACACGTGGCAAGGTGAGTGGGACACAAGTAATAAGGGCCGCAGAATACACCAATTCTTTCTCGATGCAGGTGAGAAACTGAAACTCAAAAGTTTGGATCCCAACAGCGGTATAGTCATTTATGAACAGGACACGGCCATATCTCACGCACGTAAACTGCTTGAGTCTAGAACAATTGCCTTTTTCTGAGGACAATATGCCAACATCAGACACACATTACATTTAGATGTTGGCAGTATTCGAGAGACCATCCACGCAATACTCAGAGACGAAGACCAATGGACCATGTGAAAGACACTGAAGATATGTTGAAAGTGACCTATAGAGGATATGTCCGAGCCAGACAGCGAACTTATGTACAAAGACAGGATGGACTCCACAGGGTGGGAAGCAGAACTGATTCGAACATGGAATGAGGTGATGATATTGAACCCGACACGACTGTAAATGAAAATGAAGAACTAGCCTAAATAGACAACACAATAGGTAAAAAATCACATTAATCTGGACAACACTATATCGGAGCAGAAAAAGAACATACTGGTTATATTTCGATTTTCCTAAAGCTTGTGTTTCATAAATATTTATTATCTTTTATTTCTCCTTCTTAAATGCAAGAATCTTGTTATTATTATAAAAAATTTTCCGAATTTATAATATGCCTTAAAGTCATATTGTGGGGCGGCGTTGAATTTTTGGAAATAACGATAGATAACGAAAATCATCCCAGAATTAACACTTCACTTGAAATGATTTCGTGGTTACGCGTATCTCTAGTAACTTAATACGGAACCCGAGGCTGTTTGTCGCAGTGATACCGATGCAACGCGACTCCCGACACAGATGGCGTGTTATTCAGCGTCTGAATGTTGAATCAGTTTCTGGCTTTTAGAATGTTGTTAATGCTGTCTTTCGCCGTTCTCAACACTGGCTCTCTATTTATTTTTAGCATCCAGAAAGTGATTTAACAAAACGTGAAGCCTGTAATTAGAGTTCCTAGTGCCCACTTCATCTGAGAATACAATTATAGCTGCAGCTTATAGCTCTGAGGAATTAGGACATTGTCCGGGATTTATAATCAAAAACGATATTCCAAAATAGTTGAGTATATTCTGAAAGTCACATATGAAAAACACAAGTATCCCTACAACCTAACTAACAGAGCAGTTCAGAGTCTAATGCGCTGATGCAACTATAAATGTCCGAATTAAATGTTGAAATGAATGCTCGCCATAATTTGATGAAAATATTTCATCAAACGCCACACTAAATAATTGGTAGAATGTCTGTCCCGCGACGGCACGTGAAAATACGACAATACGCAAACTGAAGCTAGATAATGAAAATCATCCCAGAATTAACACTTCACTTGAAATGATTTCGTGGTTACGCGTATCTCTAGTAACTTAATACGGCACCCGAGGCTGTTTGTCGCAGTGATACCGATGCGACGCGACTCCCGACACAGATGGCGTGTCATTCAGCGTCTGGAGAGATCTGGGGCCTTGCTTCCTCGCGCAGCATTCTTATATATAAAGCCGCGGTGTGGACGGCTAAGGGAACGCCTGATCAAATCGGCTCTCCCGACTAGCCGCTGGGCTAGTAATGTACCACTTTAAGTTACATAATAAATCATAGCTTCTCTTGCTGATGGCCGATTAAGCTCTTAATTTAAATGTGCGTTCAGCACGCAGGTAAGTATTGGCTAAGTTAAATATTTTGGGCGAGAGAATTAATTAAATTACACTGCACGCAGTAGATGAGCTCTGAACTGCACCTTTTGAGATCCGCTATAGCTATAATTTTATAGGTATTCAAAAGAAACTTTTCACATCTTCATAGTCATAGTGGACCTCCAACCTATTTAAATCTAAACATCCTAGCCTTATTTATTAGCCTACTTAATCTATCTTGCTTCCTTCAGTTTTGAGACGAAAACCACAAAATCATGAATTTCCACTAAAATCTTAATTTGTGAAATCCAAAGTACTGTTTTTATTAAATCATTATGAAAGATGAATCTAAATATAAATTTTGAAGTCTCTAGCTCTTTTCTGTTGCGCCAATGATTTTTTTAGAAAAACGTCCAAATTTCGAAAATGGCTGAGGTTATCGAACTGATATTTAACACATATTAATTTAGTATTACTTCTGACATGCCAGAAAAGTTTTAGGTTATTTGCTTGATTTTTAAAGTATTGCGCAACATTTATGACGTCAGAGCTAGTTACAGCAGACTGGCTGGCACACAATGGAAAAGCTGATATGAATTTACTACAGCGTGAGTAGGCTGCTTCCCTACATCACCCTCTACTTAAATTTTTTGTTTTTGAATGTTAATGAATGAAAAAAAAATTTAATTACAAAAAGGGAAGCAAGAGTACAGTTTAACTTCCTATGAAAATTAAAATTGAAATATAATCATGTAGAAACATTAAAAGAAAACTGATTACCTACATTAATTATTTAAATTGTGGGCATACTCTCTGCCTCTTAAGCAACATTATTACTCAAAATTTTAGCAAAATCAATGAAACACTTTGGCATACATATTGCCTTAGACAACAAACACATACAATATGAAATTTATGAAACTCTTAAATCCATTAAATACATTTTTACATACACAAATTCAAAGAAAATAACATGATACATAAACAGATGATTATCTCTTAGCAGTCTTTTCTAAACCTGAAAGAAAATTTCACAACTAAATTTTACACATGTGGTTGTAGCCGCTTTGGCTGGCGTTCTACACTTCCATTCACAAGGGTAGGGGAGGGAAGTTGCTATGGTGTCTGTCCTTCACGTTCATTCTAAATAACATGGGGAAAGGGGAGGGGTCACTGTGAGTTGTGTCCAAGTCACTCCACACTTTCACGCAGCTACCAGGCTGCCATTATCTGGTTTGGCCTGTAGAACAAACAAAAAGAGTGCCTCAGACTCTGTTCACTTAATATCTAAGGGTGGGTCACAATGAAATGGGGATATATACATTTTATCCTTCAATAAGTTGCTGGAACAAAGTTAACAGAATTTTTTCAATTTTACTCTTACGGTTACTTAATTGTCATAAAATCGGTAAACAAATGGCTCAAAACGCCGTTAGTCACGTACTAGAGAAAATTTATGCTCAAGGCATACAATCATAAATCCTATTTAATTTCAATTTATCATCTCTGGGTCGGAACACTGAATCAATGCTCGGTACATTCCTGATACATTTGTATTTTATTCACTTAGCTGACTCATCTTTGATTACCTTATTCTTAGAGATAGTATGAGTATATTTGATTAGTAGCTGTTTTCTCAGCTTCTTTGTACATGTGAGTAACTTTTGGTAATAGTACAGTTCTGAGTGTTCAAAGCACACTACGTTTAGTTGACTACTAAATCCACTTATTGGTCCTCTGCTGCTGTGTCAGTTCCACATCTGCAATTAGTTACTTACTTACTTTGAAGTGTATTTATGCTGAGCTAAAATAATGTTTCACGTCTGCCATTAGGTTACTTATTTACTTTGCTAGTGTATGAACTTAAGTAATACTCACTCTATTAACATTTTAAAGCATAGGATAGCACGTTTATTTCATATCCATAGTGTATTGCAGCTGATCAGTTTGCTCACGTGGCAATCCATTTCCACTCGATCGGACGCTGAAACCACAGGTAGTCTCTCTCGACCTACCACCAAAGTGCATCAAGTAATTATGGACGAGCGTAATGCTAAATTCCCTAAACCTATAGGACACCATGAGCTGCTCTGTCTCATCTAACATAAGGGTACCTATGGTCCCATTCACGCCTCCAACTCATAACCTCAATACGTGTAGGTGTGTCCTGTCACACACTACACCAAAATAATGGCCAGCTCCAACCTTATAAATATTTCAAAGACGTGTCCTTCACGTCTCAACCACTAACACTGTTCAATTCTATTACACTGCCATTCCTTGCTACACCAGGTGAGTTTATTCTTACAACTTGTCTGCATATTTTTCATAACACTAAGCACTCTCTCGTACCATTTATTAGTTAGCTCTACAGCATAACTAGGTTTCACTACCACTTCAGATCCTGCTTGAACACGAATTTGTACATCTTTTTAAAATATTATTGTGGGACCATTTCCAATAAAACAACACTTTGTACTTACAATATTACCAGGCTACTATACATACTTGTTACTCAAATACCTTTGTATCTTAATTACGTCATACTTCTCTATTGTTTATGTCACTATTAGGTTTGTCACATTAGGTATTTTCTTTTTTCACTAATCGGTGGATAGAATAGTTACAGAACTCATGGCTTGATAGCCATGACGAAAATTTTTGTGTTGGAAAGAAGAGGTCGAAATTTTAGGTGGATAGAAAAGATGAAGAGTGAGTGAGACCTGAAATGGAAAGAAGATCTCACACAGCTGGGACTGCACAGCTGCCACACTGTGTAGAGGTTACAGAACAACCTCCTCCCTACAGCATTCATTAGTTTATTACTGGCTGGATAACCATAACGGAAAATTTAATATGTTAGAAAGAAGAGATCGAAATTTTTGGGGACAGGAAAGATGAAGATTGAGTGAGACCTGAAATGGGAAAGAAGATCTCACACAGCTGGGACTGCACAGCTGCCACACTGTGTAGAGGTTACAGAACAACCTCCTCCCTACAGCATTCATTCATAACCTTTGACCACGCCACGTCGATCTGAAAATACTTTATGATGCCTTTTTAGAACCTGTCTCAGTTCTTCCTTCTGATTGGCTGAAATCTTATCGATTTCTTGCAATTTAGCTTCTATTTTATTCAAAATAATTGCTTCTTCTTCTTCTTCTGTGTTTAGCTTACTTGTACTAAGATTAACACCTTCGTCCCAATATCTCCTATTTTTCAGAACTCGTATAGGCAGCTCCCAAGTTTCATCATTAGTTACTACATGTTTATCACTAAAAGGTACTACAATTACTCCGGTTATTGGCAAGACCATTTTTAACTGGCTTCTTTCAAAGTCAACAACACTCTGATATTTTGACAAGAAATCTATGCCAATTAAAACCTCAATACTGAGATTGTTTACAATTAAACATGGATGATCAATTAAATTACCATTAATGTTAAAGGGCAGTAAAGCTTCTTGCTTTACCGTTTTTGACACCTTGCCAGTAGCACCAATTATTCTTAGTCCTGATACCCTCATTACTGTAAGCTTGTCTTTACCAGGTAATACATCAAAGAAGGACTGAGATATTGCACTCACCTCACTTCCACTGTCTAAGAGACAACGTACATTGATACCCAACATATTCACTATTATTATAGGGTGGCTTATTCTCGGTTGTACAGGTGGTTTCTCAAATTCATCTAATAGTTCCTTTTGGATTTGTCTCCAACTAAAGTGATCGACGTCTGTCTTCATTACATTTAGGTCACAGTGTGTAGGGGTTTCCTGAATTACATTTTCAGCTGCCTTTTCCAGTCGGTCTATTAATTTTAAATCGAAACACCGCACGACTTCATTACATTTAGTTTGCTGAACATAACCCAAATTACTGTAGTCTGAGCGATTCTGCGCCTCCAGACCGGGCATAACACTAGTTACAGCTAAACCACTTTCACCATTATCGTCGGTTTCCTTCTCAAGTGACAACTGGTCACAGCTACTGGGTTCATCGACCCCCAACAGCCTACCATCTACATTCTCACTTACCTCCTGTCCTAAATCTATTAGTACATTATCAACGTCCTGCACAGGCACTTTAGATAAGAGCACATTATCTTCATCGTAAATATAAGCATGAATTTCTTCTGCTTCTTCACCTGACAATTCGGTATTTTGTAGCTCTTCCCTACCATTACACTGCTGCGCCTTCTCTTTCTCTTCCCACTTAGAAAGCGTCTCTAACGCGGTATCTATCAAATACTGTGAGTGATCTAATATTTCTGTTGTATCCTTAGATGCTACCGACACTTCATCCACCTGTTCAGTTTGAGTATTCTGATCTGTCTTACCAATTATTGTAATTACTGGCTCAGGAAAAGTAACCGCCTGGTGAGCGCCAGTGTCCTCATAGACGGGAACTAGTTTTCCTGCCTCGGCCTACTACTGTTTGCTTTATTTCCATTATAATTAACTGGCACAGCATTGCCTTCCGCACTGTTGTTTACCTGCATAATTTTGTTTGGAACAACACTACTGTCATTTGGATGCCATTGGTGGTTCTGATAATTATTTCTCCAATTCCCACCTCCCTTAGGATGGCGAATACCTACTGTTCTGATGTTTACATTGCCATTTTGCTCGTTCCTAAAATTACTACTATTGTTATTGGCATTTCTGTTATTACGTGCTTGCTCCTCATTGGCAGCAACACGTTCTACACGTTCCAAATACTGAATGAAACGATCCAGATTGTCTCCAGGGGCAGATATAATTCTAGTTTGCCAATACCATGGTAGTTTGGCTTCAAGACCTAGTATTATCATTTCCGGTTTTAGCTTTTCCGTCAAACGTGACAAACGTGAGATCCATGACCTAATAAACTCTTTAATAGATTCCTTGCCTGCATTGAAGCGTTTTCCACTCCAAAATTCTCTCAATACTTCATTTTGCTTATTGCTAGACCAATACTCATGAATGAAAGCTGTTTTAAACTCCGCTAATATTTTACACTTCAACATAACATCAGCTGACCAACGCATGGCGTCACCTGCTAAATGGCTTCTAATAAATATTTTCTCTCGTCCAGACCAAGTTGGTGGAATCACATCTTCAAAATCGTTCCAGAAATCTAGCGGGTGGATATTTTTATCTGGATCGAACCGCAAGAACTGCCGACACCCGATAAAAGCGGCGTTTGCAGCTACAACTTGTCGTATACTACCATTACCAGAAGTTACTGAAGCTACTTTACTCTCAATGTTAGCAATGTTAGTACTAATATTTTCTACTCTCATTTCAACATTATCTACTCTTTGTACAATATGAGTAGTATCAGTTTTGATTGCATCTATGCTTGACATATGTTTACTTTTATATTAACATCTTTAAATCTATCTGAGCACAGTTCAGATTCCGCCTCGATCTTTTCTGTTAACTTGTGCTCCAGCTTCGCATCTTCCATTGGGAAGTCTTTGCGCACCTCAGCAACTTCGGATTTAACTGTTTTATACATTTCAGAAAACTGTTGAGCAACCTTTTTCTTAATATACTCATGATTGTAATCAATTTTACAATTCAAACTGTCTAGATCCTCTTTCAACTTATTGCAACCAGCCTTGAAGGTATTGTCCATTACCTCCAATCGTTTATTAAAATTAGTTTGGTTGGCCACAATTTCAGACTTTAATTCAGCATTACTGCTTTTGACCTGTTCACTTATTTCAGACTTTAATTCAGCATTATTGGATTCTAATTTATTGTCCATTGCCTCAAACCGTTTATTAAAATTTGTTTGACTGGCCACCATTTCAGACTTTAATTCAGCATTACTGGCAGCTATTGCTTGTAATATAACATTTAAATCAACAGCCCCAGCATCTTTGGGTTGCTCACTAGCTGGTTTCTTTTCACACTCAGGTGACGAAAAACTAGCTCCAACACCAGAATCATCAAAACTAAATGAAACTTCTGATTGATTAGTCATATCTAACTTCTCCTTCTTAAACTCTACTATCTCTGATGACTGTTTCATTTTTAATTCATCAGAGAAACTATCATCAAATAAATTTACAATTTCTAATTTCTGCTTTACTACAGGGGTCTCTATTATTGAATCATTGCCCCTTTTTACACTACTGTCAGGAGACAATATTTCATATTTCACCTTAACATTACTACTTTCATGCACTTTTACACTTGAATCGTTGTCTGAATTTACAGTTCCCTCAACAGACATAGGTTCTAATTTAAGTTTAAACTCGGTTTCTTTTGGCGGTTCCATCGCTGACAGTCTTTTAGTGCAGGTTAGTAAAATTTTTAACAGCTTTTCACTTAACTTAGTTCCTTCTGGACGACGTATGGCATTGCCGACGCGGCGTACCAGGATTACTGACGCGACGCAGCGCTGAACTGCCGACGGCACTCCGACGGCTGTTGTGTGTTGGCGTGGCCCGTAACTGCAGGCGCGGCTCCGGCTGCTGCGGCGGACGACTACGGTGTGGCGAAACTGGCTTCTCGCGATGCCGGCAGCACCGCTAGACTCAGTGCCAGCTCCGTGAATCCAGATGCGTTGTTAATCCAATTGCGTCGTCCACATGCACACGTAACACTTTCACTGTTCTATTACTCAGCTGCGTGTCGCATTTCACTCGCGAATCCGAAAAGTTAAAAATCACTTTCACTTTTACTCTGTTTATTTCCCGGCCGATGCACCATATGTGGGGCGGTGGTTTGAATTGAGGATTGAAAATATGATTGCTGTATAAATGTTTGAATGTTGAATCAGTTTCTGGCTTTTAGAATGTTGTTAATGCTGTCTTTCGCCGTTCTCAACACTGGCTCTCTATTTACTTTTTAGCACCCAGAAAGTGATTTAACAAAACGTGAAGCCTGTAATTAGAGTTCCTAGTGCCCACTTCATCTGAGAATACAATTATAGCTGCAGCTTATAGCTCTGAGGAATTAGGACATTGTCCGGGATTTATAATCAAAAACGATATTCCAAAATAGTTGAGTATATTCTGAAAGTCACATATGAAAAACACAAGTATCCCTACAACCTAACTAACAGAGCAGTTCAGAGTCTAATGCGCTGATGCAACTATAAATGTCCGAATTAAATGTTGAAATGAATGCTCGCCATAATTTGATGAAAATATTTCATCAAACGCCACACTAAATAATTGGTAGAATGTCTGTCCCGCGACGGCACGTGAAAATACGACAATACGCAAACTGAAGCTAGATAATGAAAATCATCCCAGAATTAACACTTCACTTGAAATGATTTCATGGTTACGCGTATCTCTAGTAACTTAATACGGCACCCGAGGCTGTTTGTCGCAGTGATACCGATGCGACGCGACTCCCGACACAGATGGCGTGTTATTCAGCGTCTGGAGAGAACTGGGGCCTTGCTTCCTCGCGCAGCGTTCTTATATATAAAGCCGCGGTGCGGACGGCTAAGGGAACGCCTGATCAAATCGGCTCTCCCGACTAGCCGCTGGGCTAGTAATGTACCACTTTAAGTTACATAATAAATCATAGCTTCTCTTGCTGATGGCCGATTAAGCTCTTAATTTAAATGTGCATTCAGCACGCAGGTAAGTATTGATAATAAAATTTTGTCGTGGCTAAGTTAAATATTTTGGGCGAGAGAATTAATTAAATTACACTGCACGCAGTAGATGAGCTCTGAACTGGCCCTTTTGAGATCCGCTATCGCTATAATTTTATAGGTATTCAAAAGAAACTTTTCACATCTTCATAGTCATAGCGGACCTCCAATCTATTTAAATCTAAACATCCTAGCCTTATTTATTAGCCTACTTAATCTATCTTGCTTCCTTCAGTTTTGAGACGAAAACCACAAAATCATGAATTTCCACTAAAATCTTAATTTGTGAAATCCAAAGTAGTGTTTTTATTAAATCATTATGAAAGATGAATCTAAATATAAATTTTGAAGTCTCTAGCTCTTTTCTGTTGCGCCAATGATTTTTTTAGAAAAACGTCCAAATTTCGAAAATGGCTGAAGTTATCGAACTGATATTTAACACATATTAATTTAGTATTACTTCTGACATGCCAGAAAAGTTTTAGGTTATTTGCTTGATTTTTAAAGTATTGCGCAACATTTATGACGTCAGAGCTAGTTACAGCAGACTGGCTGGCACACAATGGAAAGGCTGATATGAATTTACTACAGCGTGAGTAGGCTGCTTCCCTACAATATTGTGTCATAGCGTCTTCACTGTCTTCCTAAATTCCTGCCTTCTATTGACAAATCATTAATTTTAAAATTTTCTTTTCATAATTAGTAGTAGGTCTGTAATCGTTATTTCTTATTTTTAATAAAGGTTAATAATATTGCAGCTTTAAATGATTACAGACCTACTACTAATTAAGAAAAGAAAAGAAAATTTTAAAATTTCACATGTACAGTTTCGTATTGTGAAAGTACGACCTGTCTCAGCAACAAGGTGACAGGTTCTTTGCAAATGCCAGCAAATAACATGAAAAAAAAGTGATGGCAATGGGGCTACGGCTGGGGCAAGCCCCACCGAACGGCAGTCTTCCAACACCCGCGCAGCCGAAGCTGCTGCCTCGGCCGCGTGCAGACAGCGGTCAGGTGTCTTGGGCGTCGCGTACTTGGCTGGCACTCTGCTCGCTTGCACATATCTGTCAGTTTATACTCCAGCAGCGTTGACAGCGTCATCTATTGGCTGCTGTACCAGCTGTGAGTTGCTACGTACGTACTACACATCTACGAAAGTAGAAATTCATACAGGCGCGCGACAAAATGTTACACGATTCGAGAAATCGAAATTGATGGTCTCACGGTGAACCATCCAATGGGGTCTTACAGACAATTCGAAATCCTTTTTTGCTGATTATTTGTAAACGAGGCCCCACAAGGGTAAACGATTGCAGTGTGTGCAAGGACCCTAAAGTACACAACTGCATATGTGGTAACATAAAGTGTCCCCGTAAGGGAAACAGAACCAGGAATTTCTACTATCAATAACGGTAATTTTACACACACGACCAAAATTACCACAATGCACTAATTCAGTCCAAGTCCGCCCCCATAGCTGAGTTGTCAGTGCGACGGGCTGTCGTGCCAAGGGTCCCAGGTTCGAGTCCCGGCTGGGCCGGAGATTTTCTCCGCTCAGGGAATGGATGTTTGTGTCGTCTTCCAAGAAGTGGCGACAGGAAGGGCATCCGGCCACCTCTTAAATTAACCATGTCACATCCGACCGTAACCATGCCGACGCTGTGCAATTGCTGGACAAAGGCACAAGCAAAAGAAGAAGACAGTAATTCAGTCAAAGAGGAAAACAGTTTCATGTTGCTCTGCCAAACTGAAAACTTTGAACTGACGTTTACCACTTTCTGCCAGGAGATTCTGGAGATTTCCGAGGACTATCTCTGCAAAATTTCCGAATCGTTCTCAAACTGCTAGACCTCAGTTTTGTCTACGTCACTGTGCGTCTCATCGACTGAGAGTCGCGCTAGTAATTGTTTTTCTGGCTCCGCTTCGTAATGCACTGCCGCATCTCCTTTTCCGAGAAGTGGAAAGTGCATCTGGCGCCTCGCGTCACTGACCAGGAACCGCTTTGCCCTCATCAGCACACGTATTGAAACTTCCCGCTTTAGTAAATCTATCTGCCGGACCAGGACTCGAATCAACATTTTCCTTTCGCAGACAAGGGCTGTACCATCTCATCCATCCAACGAAAACACAGAACGCGCCTTCACAGTTGTACTTCCGCCAGTAACTCATTCACAGACGTTCTCCTGTGAACTTGCAGGAATAGCTCTCTTCGAAGAAAAACTATAACGGAGACCTGGCTTAGGCACATCGTGGGAAATTGTTTCCAGAATGAAATGTGTGAAAAATTAATTCTGAATAGATGTATTAATGTGAAACGTAACAGAACACGGTACAACAACGACTCCGCAATGACTGCTTAGATTGCTGAGGTTGGAAGCGGCCGGAGACGTAACATCAGCGCGTCAAAGTTTACCGACTTCTACCGACTTGCGCTGTTTCAGAACTATGGAGCCGTTGTTCTTTCCTTTCTGAACACACTCACACGGCTGGGCACGGTCACGTGACCAAGTCACCTGCCGCTACTGCCGGTCCACGGTTAGCTGTGTCGAGTAATGAAAACTGTCGGTAAGTGAGAGCAGGATGGGCTGCCAACGGCCGTGGGCACCGCGCCGCCTTAATGGGCCACCGTGAGGTCGGCTGGGTCGGCGGGAGTCCCTGGGGGGGGGGGGGGAAGGGGGGGGGGAGCAATGTCACCGCTAATGAGGAGGCCGGCCTCATCTCGCCGGCGCCTGACAGCCGCCTCTCTCAGGGCTGTCCAGGCAACACCACCTACACTACAGGCCTGCACGCACACTTGTGACGTCACATACTGATGGCCGGGTATTTATCGGAACGCTGCTATTAAGCACTCTGCAGTTATACGAACTTTACAAGTTTTAGAGCTGAGACCGCATAGGGATTCTCGTGCTTACCTCTTCTACATGGTCTTGAATTGAAAGTATGGAAATTTATGTCATTGCGTAAAGTAGCTGAGCATAACTGCCCTATGTTATTTCAAGATGTAAAATTATTTTGACGATTTGCCTTAATAACGCGTTTCTAGGCTTGAATACAAACTGTAATTTTAAATTCTGTCTTTTACCCCAGGAGCTACGTTTTCTTGCAATAAAAAATGGGCAATATGGAATAACAAGCAGACGTTTTCGGTTTTAAATAAAGCAGCTGGATCTCCTACAGAATTTAAGAATTTGTTTCCCTGGTTATTTTCGTAAATTTTCCTCTCCACTTAAAAATTTGCTGACCGCACACGAAACTCAAATCATTCGACGAAATGGAGGACCTCCTCACATGACGTTTAATAAATCAAAAAACCCGAAAAAATATTTTATTTCCCTGTTTCTCCAGAACTTTAGAACCTTAAACATGAAAAGATTGTTTGTCCTATACCCCTGACTGAAATTCGTGTCACAGAGTGCTGTTAATTTAATCACAATGCACTTACATCGAAATTCTGCTTTCTATACTGCTTAATCTGTCGAAACACTGAATTCATTAAAGCAAGGTAGTTTACTCAAATTGAAATTATTTCCGAATAGCTGTGTATGTAAAACTGAACAAAATCATTCTGTAGCTCTTCCAATTAGACGTACTGGAAACTCAATAATCTGGTAGGAATGATAGGGAATACTAAACATTTTCGAGCCAAGCTAATTAATATAACTATTCTGTGTGACAATAGTTGCTTCGTATTAACCTTGCAGCAATGGTACAGAATTAAGAAACAAATTATACTGGTACATGATACATAACTGCTTTTAAAAACAATTGGCAAATGTGGTGCAATGGAAACAAATAACACGCTATAAATTTTTTTTCATTTACTTACCCCTGAATGATGCGTAGACACAAATTCCTGTCTGCGAATAGCTGAAATCCAGCGATTTCTCAACTTCACACATTTGGGAAATCGAAACATGTGCACTGTCATGTCTTTTTGGGATTTATAATTTTGCTGGCAAAAGCGGACACAACACTTGTATCCCATACTTCTAAGAAGTGTAGGCGAAATATTGTATGAAATATATATCACTTTCACGTGGCACACACTTTCAACACAACATACCCGCCAACATGACTGCCGACTACAGATAAGATGGCCAACAGTTTGTGACGTCACGTGCCAATATGGTCGCTGTGCGTGGGTCTTGTATGTAGAAGGCTTTGGTCCAGGGCGCACTTGCCTGCTCCCGTGCGATCGCCCCGCCACCAGCACTGTGCAGCTCGCAGCTGGACGCCACGCCTGCCACGACACACTTTGGTATCGTTTAATTTGCTCGCGTGCTATCTGGCACAAAGAGCTATGGCAGGGATGTTGCGTGTCGTCCCGCTTAGGTGGAGATACATTAGTGTTATTTACAGCTCCGAAAAGGTTTGTAAACCTTCATGCATGAATTTGGAAGCTGTACTAACAGCGTATGTGGGGAAATATTGCTGCTGTAGTGATCGTGTAGAAAAGAGCAGAAATCGTTTCACTGTTGTAAATAACAGTCGTATTTGTCCACGAGAGCAAGGCGACACACAAGCTTCACGTCACAGCGCCGTCTGTCAAACAGGCGACACTTGTAAAAATGAAAAGAAATAAAAGCAACTTAATCCACCTAATGATGATGGCGTGGCTACTGCGGCAAGTTCAAAAAGGAAGAGAGAGAGAGGGAGGGTAATTATTATTACTAACGTAAATTCCCTGTTAACGAGAGTGCTAAAACACAACCAACTTTCATGTCATTTTTTTCTGTCTCTTTCTTTTCTCTTCCCAGAAACGTCTTGAGTCGTGCATGGCTCACCTTCCCACCATTTGGTATTTTACACCCTGTTTTAACGTATTTCCATCTCACCACGTTGATTTACATTACTGGCGTTATGGGGTTGCCCGACAGTTATCGGCACTAGTAGCGCTTATCGATATATCCCCTCTGATAGCATCTTTGCTCGGCTGCTATTACTTCCCGGTCGTCATCTGTCGTGGAGTCAATCGGCACGTGTGAAGAGGAAAGTTCACGGCAGCAGTCAGCAGTCAGTAGCAACGCGTCTGGAGCGCAGCCCGGGCCAGCCAGTCGCCGGCTTGCAGCAGCAGTGAGCCCTGCGTGGACACCGTCCGCCCGACCGTTGCCGCCACGCATCACTTCTGGTGGGTTGTTGGTCGGTCGGTCGGTTGGTCCGAGGACATCTCCGTGCGGCGTAGTCGACTGGGCGGCTGGCGGTCTCTGCGCAGACTCGGAGTCTGGCTGGAGCTGTCCGATCGGTGCCAGCATCGTCGCTCGCCGACCCAGGACGTGAAGGTTGAGTGGTTTCGAGCATTACGTTGTCGGTTCCGGCGTTGCTGTTGTGGATGTTTTCCTGTGAGCAACAACGAGTGAAGTGATCGAGATAGCCGCTATCAGGTGGAACTGATTAAATTAATTTACCCATAGTCAAGTGCACCAGCGGAATTTTCTGCCTTGTGGCCGTTAGTGTTCTGGTTACCTGGCCTCTACGCTAACGTAGTTTTTAGCCAGTGTCTTTTTCTCACCTGTTGTTGCTGCCCAACATTGTGTGTAGTTTTGGCAGCTCAGTTCACATACGCATTTGTTTGGGGATAGTGATACTTGTAATTTTTTGGGGCCCTGAATTCTCGTGTACTCCGTCGTGGCGAGCAAGCGGTTGGTCGGTCGGTCTGTGTCAGTTAATGTTGTTGTAATTTAACTGTATTTTATATTTTTAAATTGGCAAGCTTAAAAATGGTTCAAATGGCTCTGAGCACTATGGGACTTAACTTCTGAGGTCATCAGAATTTGCAGAATTTAACTTTGCAGCCTTCAGCCATCTTCTTGCGTTTATGTTTGTGTGCACCTTGTGGGCCATCAGCCCTGTTAGCATCTTAAAACAATGTGGACTTCTGCCTTCAGTAATCATCATAGTATATTTGGAATTTTGAAGATTTAATCCGGCGGCCTTCAGCCACTCCGCATGCTGATCTCATATGTATACGATTTATCTTATTCGTAAATTTAATTGTGTGTCATGTCTTTTCAAAATTGAACTTTTTCTAAAGCATCTGTTTGGAGGCCTACAGCCGTGAAGCAAATTTAATTCTTTCAAAAGTGTATTTGTGAACTAAATGATAATAAATTACAATTGCGAAATGAATCCGTCCGCAACTCACTTGGCCCTTTGCACAATTCTAATTACCTGTTAGCCCTGCGTAATTTAGCATGCGTTTTACCTCTCATATATTTACTGCGTTTTTTCTTCCTCTCATCTTTCCACTTCTTTCCTGTTTTCATCTCTTCGCGCGTTTGCTGAAATTCCGGTTTCTGATTTTTTTTCTCTGTATTTTTTCCTGTCTGTCATGTCTTCTGTGGATATGTTCAGGTTCTGGAGGTCTCCCGTGGTTTCCGTTACATAGTTGCTTTTCACTGTAGTAGTCGTCACTATGTTAAAAATATTCTTTCGTCACTATGTTAAAAATTTTCTTCGTCAATCTATTTTCGTTCATCTTACGTATGTGTGCCGGCCGAAGTGGCCGTGCGGTTAAAGGCGCTGCAGTCTGGAACCGCACGACCGCTACGGTCGCAGGTTCGAATCCTGCCTCGGGCATGGATGTTTGTGATGTCCTTAGGTTCGTTAGGTTTAACTGGTTCTAAGTTCTAGGGGACTAATGACCTCAGCAGTTGCGTCCCATAGTGCTCAGAGCCATTTCTTACGTATGTGTTTATGCCATTTCTCTGGCGCGGTGCGTATCCGGCACTATCGATAGCGACCTGTATTTCTGTTTCCGTCTGGTTCGGCCTGCGCAGGCGCTGAGGCGGCTGCTGCCCTCTGGAGCGTTTTTCGCGGGGGGCCGCGCGCGCTCGGCTCGCCAGTTGGATTCGCACCGAGCTGGTGGTATTTGGCCTTCCGCCCCGGCACGGAGGTGTGGTCTCGTTGTTAGCGGGCCTCGTTGATTTGGCCGTTGGGCGGTGTGGCGTGTTGGTGACGTGCTGTAGTGGACAACTGATGGATCCCCGCAAGCTATCGCTCGAGGTTCTCCGCCACTGAAAAGGGTGTTACGATATCGCTTGGGTTTCCGCACCCAGGAGTTGTAAGGACTGCAGGGCAGGCTTTCTGTGTGTTTGCTCTGTCCGGTCTGCGTGGCGGGGTTCGTTTCACCTTACTTCAGCTGTTGTTTATATTTTCTGCGTGATTCCGTTTTGACCGGAGTCTAGGTGCCGAGTTTTCTGCTGGTGTGTACCCTGTCGTCGCCCCCGTTTTCCCTCCCGGGGCAGCCGTATCTGTTGGTGGGAATTATTTGGCAGTGTGTGTTTTGCGTGGACTCGGTGTGCTCACGCGCCCTGATTCTGAGTTGAAATTACTGTGGTCAGGCTGTCTCGGTTGCTGGAGTGTGTGTTGTTGGTTTTCTGGCTTGCTGGGGACTGCGCGCGTGCCTGTTCCGTTTTGTGATGTGGCAGCAGTCTGATATTTTTATGTGTAGTTGTTAATTTGCTAGCAATTGCTTTTAGCCTTGTGCTTACTTATTTTTATTTAAATTGCTGGACATTGTCATTTGCCTGTTCTCTTACCTTTATTTGTAGTGTCAATTAAGCCTAAGACGATGTCCAACGTGCTAGCAATTGATTTTAGCCTCGTGTGTACTTTATTCTATTTAAATTCTTGGGCATTGCCATTTGCTTGTTCTTTTACTCTTATTTGTTTGTTGTGCTAGTTAGCCCTAAGATGATCTCAGACCTTGGCATCTTTCAACCTTATTTTGGCTACTAGCGCTCAGGTGCAATATTGCCGGGCCTATCCCGGATTTTGTCATTAATTGAGATCCTTTTATACTGTATTTTTAGTAGTAGGTTTGGCAAGTGCACTTGCGTATGGTATTTATTAGGTCCCCCCCCCCTCTTCCTCCCTCGTGTAAACTGATTTTGGTAAGATTGCTAGGTAGCCTGTGTTCTTTTATCACGTATGTAAGTTTGCCCGCTGCCGCAGTCGTAACATATTTTGACCGGCAAGGGCCCATGTTGGCTAGAGTTTGAATGTGGTCTGCGCTGTTGATATCAGCAAACTTTCTGTGAGGAAGCAAATGTTGGGCTTTGTCGTACATAATTTATTATTTGAGCTAGTCATGTACGTGTTGTTGTGTTAAGCGTTTTAGGGCATTTTTAATTGAGATACCTTTTGGAAATTTTATCACTGTTTTAAAGAAGGTATAGGAAGGAGTAACTTCGACTGAAAATTTAATTTGCCCCCTGCGGGTTCGGGGGTAAGAATAGGCCCCCGGTATTCCTGCCTGTCGTAAGAGGCGACTAAAAGGAGTCTCAACTGTTTCGGCCTTTAATGTGATGGTCCCCATTGGGGTTTGACCTCGGTTTTTCCAAATTTCCGTTGTTAGTGCGTGCCATTTGGGGAAGGACGCCTTACATGGTGTTTTTCTATTGGTCCATCATGCACCACCATCTTGCATACTACCTATTGTCGTGTGGCGGGATTTACACCCGACGTCTTCTGGGTTGCCTCCTCCTCGTCTTGTGCGCAATCCCCTTCTTAGCGCCCCCGACAACTGTGGACAACACCTAAAATCCAGCACGGTAGCCAGTCCGTTGTGGTGGTGTCGTCATGTACCCTCTTGGTGGTAGCCCCCTGACTACACAGGGATCGCACTGCTGATGCCTGAGCTGCTACCTCCCCACGCATGCCTATCCCTCTGGGGCATCGGGACTCCCGGCAAAGGCCATCCTGCCAGGTGGTCTTTGCTGCGGCTGGGTGGCGCCCGTGGGGAGAGCCCCTGGTCGGAGTGGGTGGAATCAGGGCTGATGACCCGCAACGAAGCGTGGTTCATCGTCTCTCGCTGGTGGGCCTCCACCAGCAGTCTCTAAGCGATCGAGGTCTAACCTCAACGGGAAGAAATTTGATCAGAGATCGTTTCGGCCGGCCGAAGTGGCCGTGCGGTTAAAGGCGCTGCAGTCTGGAACCGCAGGACCGCTACGGTCGCAGGTTCGAATCCTGCCTCGGGCATGGATGTTTGTGATGTCCTTAGGTTAGTTAGGTTTAACTAGTTCTAAGTTCTAGGGGACTAATGACCTCAGCAGTTGAGTCCCATAGTGCTCAGAGCCATTTGAACCAGAGATCGTTTCCCTCCCTGACCACTCCATGGGAGGAACGCCTGGCTAAAGAAGGCAGTGGGGAATATTCACCCCGGTACCTCGCGTGTACGCGGGTTGATGGGGATTCGTTTATGTCGGCCAATCGCCAGTTTTTTTGTGGAGCATTTAGAGGACAAGTTCGGGGAGGTGGAGGGCTTGTCCAAGATGCGCTCTGGTTCTGTGCTCATCAAAACGGCATCCTCTGCCCAGTCACGGATGTTGCTCAATTGTGACAAGTTGGGGGATGTTTCAGTTAGCATCACGCCGCATAAGAGTCTCAACATGGTCCAGGGTATTATATTCCACAGGGATCTTCTTCTGCAGTCCGACGATGTATTACGTGCCAACCTCGAACGACGAGGTGTTCACTGCGTCCGGCAAGTCCATCAGGGTCCGAGGGATAATCAGGTAGCCACTGGTGTCTTCATCTTGGCCTTTGAGGGTGATGTCTTACCCAAAAAGGTTAAGGTGATGGTTTACCGTTGTGATGTGAAGCCATATATCCCTCCTCCGATGCGGTGTTTTAAGTGCTGGAAGTTTGGGCACATGTCATCTCACTGTACTTCCGGCATCACCTGTCGAGATTGTGGCCATCCTTCCCATCCCGATACTCCATGTGCCCCGCCTCCTATCTGTTTTAACTGTGGAGAACACCATTCACCCTGCTCACCGGACTGTAGGACCTTCCAGAAGGAAAGTAAGATAATGGAATATAAGACTCTGGACCGCCTGACCTACACCGAGGCAAGGCGGAAATATGAGCGGCTACATCCTGTGCCCATGACATCCACCTATGCCGCTGCTACAACAGCGGTCCGATCCTCTCCCGTGTCGTCACGTACTGTTGCCTCTCAGCTATGTCAGAATGAACTGGCCCCCTTGGTTGTGGGGGGCACTTCCCCCTCTGTTGCTCCACCTACTCCAGGAGCAACACTACCCCAACCATCGGAGACATTCGTCCCCCCTTCCCAGCTGGAGAAGCGTGAGGCTTCTTCGGCTAGCCAGGAAGGGGTCCCTTGGGGCCCTCCCTTCTCAGGCTTTGCCTAGTGCCGAAGCGGACACCCGCAAATTTTTGAAACAACCGGTCGCTGGTCATAGGGCTTCACGGTCGTCATCTATCCCTGAGACTGACCCAGTGGGGCCCTCCCAGCCCGACCCTCGAAAGGCACAGCGTGCAAAGCAGTTGAAGAAATAGGCTCCCAAGCATCCTGACATTGCAGTGGCACCTGTCCCACCGCAACCTTCCAACTCTGCGTCTGGTGGAGATCCTGGCGTCCGCTAAGGACCTCGATCTCGCCGGTCCCTCCGACGCCATGGAAAGCACTAGCACAGGTGCTCAATCGGAGGCAGCAGGTGACCCATCGGCGTGTAATCTGCCTTCCCCGTCCCGTCACGCCTTTCCCAGCCATGGGCAACACCATCCTCCAGTGGAACTGCAGCGGTTTCTTACCCCATCTCGCTGAGCTCCGCCAACTTATCAGCCTTCACCCTTTCTTCTGCATTGCACTTCAGGAAACTTGGTTTCCAGCAATGCGAACCCCCGCCCTCCGTGGCTATCGGGGTTCTTATAAGAACCGGGCAGCTTATGAAAGGGTGTCTGGTGCATATATGTCCTTAACTCTCTTCACAGCGAGTCTGTCCCTCTACATACAGCTTTAGAGGCTGTCGCTGTTCGGGTGTGGACGCCACAGGCTGTTACCGTCTGCAGTCTTTACCTTGCACCGGATGGTGCTGTCGCGCAGCATGTCCTGGCTGCTCTGATAGCCCAATTGCCGCCACCTTTCTTGTTGCTGGGCGATTTCAATGCCCACAACCCTCTATGGGGTGGGACTGTCTCCGATGACCGTGGTCGTGCCGTGGAGCATTTTTTGGCTCAGCTCGACCTTAGCCTCTTGAACACCGGTGCTGCCACGCATTTCAGTGTGGCCCATGGCTCGTTCTCGGCCATCGATCTCTCTCTTTGCAGCCCCAGACATGTCCCATCCCTCCACTGGAGAGTGCATCCTGACTTGTGTGGTAGTGACCATTTTCCCATCTATTTGTCACTGCCCCAGTGTCATTCTTCTGGGCGCCTGCTTCGCTGGGCTCTGCGCAGGGCTGACTGGCCGGCTTTTACTTCCGCTGCAACCATCGAGTCTCCCCCACAGGGTGACATTGACGACGTAGTCCGTGCCTTAACCATATCAATCATTTCGGCAGCTGAGGCTGCCATCCCCCGCTCTTCTGGACTCCCTCGGAGGAACGCTGTACCCTGGTGGTCGCCGGAGATTGCTGCGGCTATTCGCGACCATAGGCGGGCTCTCCAGCATCATAGGCGGCACCCGTCTCTGGAGACCCTCATCGCCTTTAAGAGGCTCCGTGCCTTGGCCTGTCGTCTCATTGCACGGCGTAAGCAGGAGTGCTGGGAGAGGTATGTCTCCTCCTTGGGCTCCTGTGTCTTCCCCTCGCTCGTGTGGTCCCGGATCCGGCGGATTTACGGATACCAGACCCCTATGGGTGTCCCTGGGATCTCCTTGGACGGCGCTGTCTGTACGGACGCTGCCGCCATTGCTGAACACCTTGCTGCGCACTTTGCTACGAGCTCTGCGACTGCAACTTATCCCCCCGCCTTTCGCTCTCTAAAGGAGTGAGCCGAGCAGACGCCGTTATCATTCCACACGCGTCGTGAAAAATACAATGCTCCTTTCAGTGAGAGGGAATTCCTCGCTGCCCTCGCCGATTGCCCTGATACAGCACCAGGACCCGACTGCATCCACGCACAGATGCTGAAGCATCTCTCCAGGGACTGCCAGAGACACATCCTCACCATCTTTAACCGAATTTGGAGCGAGGGCGTGTTCCCGTCACAATGGCGAGAGGGTCTTATTGTCCCCATCTTGAAGCCCAGTGCGGACCCACTGGCGGTGGACAGCTATCGTCCCATTACCCTCACCAACGTTTTGTGCAAATTACTCGAACGTATGGTGGGGCGGCGTTTGTGTTGGGTCCTTGAGTCGCGCAGTCTCCTCGCTCCATCCCAGGGTGGCTTCCGTCAGGGCCGGTCTGCAGCGGACAATTTGGTGCGGCTGGAATCTACTATCCGTACGGCCTTTGCCCGATGTCAGCATCTCGTTGCTGTATTTTTTGATCTGCGGAAGGCGTATGACACCACATGGAGGCATCACATCCTTGCTACGTTGCATGAGTGGGGTCTTCGTGGTCAGCTCCCGGCTTTTCTTCAAACCTTTCTATTGCGCCGCTCTTTGCGGGTGCAAGTCGGTGCCACCTCTAGTTCCTCTTACACACAGGAAAATGGGGTCCCATAGGGCTCGGTGTTGAGTGTCTCCTTATTTCTAGTGGCCATTAATGGTCTGGCTGCAGCCGTGGGGTCGTCGGTGTCTCCTTTGTATGTCGACGACTTCTGCATCTCATTTAGCTCCACGACTACGGGAGTCGCCGAACGCAGGCTGCAAGTAGCCGTTCGCAAGGCAGCATCATGGGCTCTGACTCATGGTTTTCAGTTCTCTGCAGCCAAGACTCGAATTATGCACTTCTGCAGGCGTCGGACAGTCCACCCTCATCCTGAACATTACCTCGACGGCCACCTGCTTGAAGTGGTGGACAGTTGCCGCTTCTTAGGACTCGTCTTTGATGCCCGGCTCACATGGGTTCCTCATATTACTCAGCTGAAGCAAAAGTGCTGGCGGCACCTCAACGCCCTCCGCTGCCTGAGCCACACGTCTTGGGGTGCGGATCGCTGCACGCTGTTGCGATTATACAGAGCCCTTGTGCAGTCCAGGCTTGATTATGGGAGCCTGGCCTATGGGTCTGCATCACCATCAGTGTTGACGTTGTTAGACCCCATACACCACTGTGGGGTTTGGTTTGCAACTGGCGCTTTTCGTACGAGCCCCGTGGATAGTCTACTGGTGGAGGCCGGGGTTCCCCCGCTGCGGATTCGCCGCCATCGACTGCTCGCCGACTATGCTGTCCACGTGCATTGCTCGCCGGGCCATCCCAATCGTCGCCTGCTTTTCCCTGCCATGGTCCTCCATCTGCCCAAAAGGCGACCTAGGTCTGGGCTTTCCATAGCTGTCCGCATCCAGTCCCTGGTCGGAACTGGGGTCATTCCCTCTTCTGCCTCCCTTCCGGGTCCGTGCACCTACGCCTCCCTGGTGTTTGTCCCGGCCGTCCGTCCATCTGGACTTGGCACAGGGACCCAAGGACTCGGTTCCGCCTGTGGCCCTCCGTCGCAGTTTTCATGCGCTCCTCGCCTCATTTTCTGGCTGAGAGACTGTCTACACTGATGGTTCCCTGGTTGATGGTCGCACTGCCTACGCTTTTGCTCACGCTGCCCATGTTGAGCAGCGCTCCTTGCTGGCTGGCTGCAGTATTTTTACTGCAGAGCTGGTGGCCATATTGCGCGCTCTTGAGCATATGCGTTCCTGCTCAGGTACGTCCATCGTCATCTGCAGTGACTCCCTGAGCAGCCTCCAGGCCGTCGACCGCTGTTATACCTCTTCCCCTCTGGTGTCCTCTATTCAGGAGTCTGTTTCCGCCATTACCTGTTCTGGTCGTTCGGTGGTCTTTGTTTGGACGCTAGGTCACGTTGACATCCCGGGGAACGAACGTGTTGACAGGCTGGCTAAAGGGGCTATCGACGCCCCAGCTTTGGAGATCGGCCTCACGGCTCGCGATCAGCAGCAGGTGTTGCGCCGTAAGGTGCTTGGGATGTGGACTGCGGAGTGGCGTGGCATGACATGACATCCCCGAATAAACTGCGGGCTGTCAAGGAGACGACCGATGTGTGGCGCTCCTCCCTGCGGGCTTCTCGCAGGGACTCTGTCATCCTGTGTCGGCTCCGTATCGGCCATACCTACCTGACGCACCGTCATCTTTTGCGTCTGGAGGATCCTCCCTGTGTCGGTGTGGGTCCTGGCTGACGGTCGCCCACATTTTGTTGGAGTGTCCCCGACTGCGCACCCTCCGGCAGTCTTTTAATCTCCCGGGCACTTTGCCTTTGGTTTTATGCGACGATGCCTCCATGGCTGATGACGTTTTCAATTTTATCCGTGGTAGTCCTTTTTATGGTTCCATTTAGGGAGGTCCTGCACCTTTCCCTTTCTGTGTCTTTTGTCCTCGCGTCTCTCAATATTTGTTGCTGTTTTGGTGTGTCATCAGATGGTTGATTCTTTCCCTTTTTTTGTTCTCGTGGTCAGTCAACTGGTCTCCGGCCGCCTTCTTTTCTTGTTTCTTTCTGTCTGGTGTTCATCTGTACTCTTCTTGTCTGTAGTGTTTGTTGCTGCATTTGTGTTGTTTTAGTGCCTGGGGGGGGGGAGTCTCCTCCCCCCTTTGGGTTTTACCTGCTCCGCAAATTTTCGGCTCTCCTGTTTTTGGAATGGGGGACTGATGACCTTCGCTGTTTAGTCCCCCTTAAACATCCCAACAACAACCAACCAACAAAATTTAATTGTAAATTATAAATTTGTGCTTCACATTATCAAATTTAAGTGTACTAGGTGAAAGTATGTAGTTTAATGCACAATGATTATTTGTTAATGTATCAAGTTGTAAACAGTTTTGTTTGGCAGCGATTCAAACGACACAAATAAGTTTCTCTGTTCACCTGTGGCATATAGCATTTTTATTACCTCATATTGTAAGCAGTTTGATTTGTCTGTGTCACTGTAATTTGTAAGCCACAGTGTTATTTATTACAATTAATTGTTTTGGGGAAATAAACCTTGAATTGTATGTCCCCTTTTCATTAGCCGAATCCCATCCAAATCGTCCGCTCAGTGTATTAGAACTTCGCCCTTCTTTTCCTGATATTGTTTGTAATCGTCTCTGATTGTTACTGTAGTTCTTTTGTCAGTTTCGTTATCCAGATCCCCTCTTTCTGAAATGACTTATATGTATTTCTCAGCATTTTCCTCTCTCGCTTTTCGATCTCCTTAATTTTCGTTCTTCTGTTCATTACTGCTGTTTCTGAGGCGTACATGGCCTCTCGTTAGACTACTGTACTGTAGTGTCGTAATTTGTCACTGATGGAAATACTTCTTTTGTTGTAATCGCTGCATATAAGTTTGTATGTTTTCTGTAGTTTTGTGATCCTTTGTTCATTGGATGTTGCGTTCAGTTCTGTTTCCTGTATAATCTCTAACAGGTATTTGAAACTATTTACTTGTTTTTTTTTTCAATACTTTGTTACCAGTGCGTGTTTGTCTGTGGATTTTGTGTCCATGTATTGCTTTTTTCCATTTGAGATTTGTGGTCCTGTTTCGGCCGAGAGCTTCCTGGGCTTCTGTTCTGTTATTTGTTCTGACGTCTATATCGTCGGCAGAGGCCAGTCATTTTGTGTTGACGGTTCTATCCTTGTGCCTCCCCATCTTTATCCCATTGACTACTTTGTCCCATGTCCCATGTCCCATGATTATTTTCTGCAGTACCGAATTAAATAGTGGATGACAGCCCACCTCTCTGCCTCCCTCCTGTCTTGATTCAGAATGGTTCCGATATCTTATCATAAACTTCACTTTGTATGTGGTATTTGTTAATGTTTCCTGGATTATCTTCCTGGTTTTTTCGTCTACCTTCATTTCTTCCTGTATGTTGAAGAGTATTCTCTATCTATGGGGCTGTAGGCCTTCTTGAAGTCGATAAATGTTATTGTGGCCAATATTGTTCTCAGGCACCAGATGTATTCTCTGCATGATCTTCCCTTTCTGAACCTTCCTTGGTTATATATATGTGTTTGTGACAAACCCTATCTCTCGAAAATTTCTTTCCTTCATGCCTCCTCTGTGTTAACACAAATGACGTGCCACTGATCTCATTTGTACTAAGACTGCAATACACGCAAGATGCCTATTTCCTTTCATCATCATGAGTCGAATGCCTAATTTCTAATTAATGTTCAGCAACCTGCAGTCTACTATAGTTCGCTACGGTCGCGGGTTCGAATCCTGCCTCGGGCATGGATGTGTGTGATGTCCTTAGGTTAGTTAGGTTTAATTAGTTCTAAGTTCTAGGCGACTGATGACCTCAGAAGTTAAGTTGCATAGTGCTCAGAGCCATTTGAACCAATTTTCTACTATAGTTGTTGTCTCCTGTGCAGAAAACAGCATCTAGGTCGTGAATCTTGATGCTGTAATAAAGTCTTAGCGAGGAACCGATATTATATGAATGACAAAATTTTCGGTTAGTTTGTTTATACGGATGCCACTCGCTTTTTATTAGCAGAATGTGAGGAATAAACAATTATGTTCCACTTTAGGAATCGCAAATAATTTCCAGTCTTCAAACCTTCATAAAAATAATTAAAACAATGAACTGTGATTTGCGTAATTACTATCAAATTGTTCTCAATTACATTTCCAAATAACCAGAGATTGCCGATTAAGTCCTTAACTGATACCGACGAAGGCAGACAACATTTCTGTCCTCAGAGACTACCGAACCAGCTCTGATCTTGTAGCCGATCAACTTCGCTCGCCATTCAATTTAGGTGCGAACCGAAGATCTCCGAAATGCCTTGTCTGCCTTTTCGTTTCTTTCTCGCGATACCCGTACCGAACAAACAATCTCTCATCGGTACCTCACACCACATCACGTCATTCTGCCTTCTCATCTGATCTACGAAGAGCCTCTAGTAGCTGAATATGATGGCTACAGAACGGGAAATATTACACTATGAAAACACGTAGTGGTGCTACAAATAAGTTACTGAAACACTGTAAGGAATTTTTGTGTCACACTGCCACAGCCCTTTATAAGTAGTCCATTGTGGATGACGTGTTTAATCTTAGACTAGCAGGAGTACTCATCTTCGCTCAGGGAGTTGATATGAGATTGTGTGGTTGTTGGAACAAAAGGATGAACTTTAAAGTATGAGTAAAAATGTTTTATTGAATTCTAACTGTTACAATATTTCTTTATAAACATTTATTTTGCTATCCAGGGTATAAACACTGTGATCAAAAGAATCCGAAAACCCCCAAAAACATATGTTGCCAGGTACTCCAGATCAACGACCTCAGCAGCCGTTAGCCATCGTGAGACAGCAGAATGGCGCGCTCCGCGGAACTCACGGACTTCGAACGTGGTCAGGCGACTGGATGTCACTTGAGTCGTATGTCTGCACGCGAGATTTCCACACTGCTAAAAATCCCTAGGTCCACTGTTTCCGATGTGATAGTAAAGTGGAAACGTGTAGGGACACGTACAGCACGAAAGCATACTGTCGGACATAGTCTGTTAACTGACAGACCACAGACGGTTGAAGAGGATGCGTAATAGGCAGACATCTATCCAGACCATCACACAGGAATTCCAAACTGCATCAGGATCCACTGACAGTTGGGCCGGAGGTGAGAAAACCTCTGATTTCATGGTCGAGTGGCTGCTCATAAGCCACACATCACGCCGGTAAATGCGAAACGCCGCCTCTCTTTGTGCAAGTAGCGTAAACATTGGAAGACTGAACAGTGGAAAAACGTTGTGTGGAGTGACGAATCGCGGTTCACAATGTGGCGATCCGATGGCAGGGTGTGGGTGTGGCGAATGTCATCTGTCAGCGTGTGTAGTGCCAACAGTAAAATTCTGAGGCGGTGGAGTTATGGTGTGGTCGTGTTTTTCATGAAGGGGGCTTGCACCCCTTGTTGTTTTGCGTGGCACCATCACATCAGCACTTTCTTGCTTCCCACTGTAGAAGAGCAATTCGGGGATGGTGATTGTATCTTCAAACACGATAGAGCTCCTGTCGATAATGCACGACCTGTGGCGGAGTGGTTACACGACAATAACATCCTTGTAATGGACTGGCCTGCACTGAGTCCTGACCTGAATCCTATAGAACACCTTTCGGACGTTTTGGAACGCCGACTTCGTGCCAGGCCTCGCTGACCGACATCGATACCTCTCCTCAGTGCAGCACTCCGTGTACAATGGGCTGCCATTCCCCAAAAACCCTTCCAGCACCTGATTCAACATATGCCTGCGAGAGTGGAAGCTGCCGTCAAGGCTGAGGGTGGGCCAACATCATATTGAATTCCAACATTACCGACGGAGGGCGCCACGAAGTTGTAAGTCATTCTCGGCCAGGTGTCTGAATACTTTCGATCATATAGTGTATGTACAATTTTTTTGGATTTCCTACTCGAGAGAAAGTTATGTGTAGTTGACTGTTAGAAAAGCAGGAGTATTTAAGGTTGGTGCCGCAATGTTTTAAAGTTTGTCCTTGCGCTTTGTTAATTGTAAAACTGTAGGCTAGTTTGATTGGAAACAGCAGTCTTCTAAATCAGAATGGCTGTTCAGTAGAGGTCATTGGTTCTCTGGGGATAAAAGGTGTGTTTCCTTTGTACTTTCTAGTAATGATCGGTTTCAGTTATATTATTCGGTAGCTGTTTGACTATCATCCTTGTTCCATTACATAGTTTTGTGAGTTGAGATTTCTGAGTAGTATGACTGGAGATCCAGTTTTAAGTCTAAGGCAGTGCAATGACATTCTTGGTACTTGCAAAGAGGAATTCACACTTTCTTCAGCATTTAGTGTCATGTCGATCGATTTGTGTATTCTCTCTTCAACGTGAATTTTCTTTCGAATATTAAAGCTGGTATCGTCAAGAATATTATTTTTAGTTGACAAAATTGCTCTTTCAAATAGCCAGTGCAATTGTTATTTGTTGTGAAAAATGTCTGGATGAATTTGATCGATGAGTTTGTTTTCAGCGGACACCACAGTTAAGTTTGACGGGGCCAGTCGTCTGGCCAGTGGGCTATATGCCTTGCCTATTTGTAAAAGTTATTGAGCAAAATGTGCTCTTGTTCCGTCTTTCGATAGTTCAACTCTCATGTCTTTTGTTAGTCACAGTATTTGTATGTGTAAGGTGTCAGAATAAATGGTCAGATTCACACCCTACATGAAAGCTTTCTATATCGCAACGAGAAGATGAATATGATACCTAACGTAATTTGGCGGTTATGAGCAAACTTGCCTATCGGTATTTAATGCAAAAAGGAATCACAGTCAGTCAGGGTGTTTCAAAAATGACCGGTAATTTGAAACGGCAATAAAAACTAAACGAGCAGCGATAGAAATACACCGTTTGTTGCAATATGCTTGGGACAACAGTACATTTTCAGGCGGACAAACTTTCGAAATTACAGTAGTTACAATTTTCAACAACAGATGGCGCTGCAAGTGATGTGAAAGATATAGAAGACAACGCAGTCTGTGGGTGCGCCATTCTGTACGTCGTCTTTCTGCTGTAAGCGTGTGCTGTTCACAACGTGCAAGTGTGCTGTAGACAACATGGTTTATTCCTTAGAATAGAGGATTTTTCTGGTGTTGGAATTCCACCGCCTAGAACACAGTGTTGTTGCAACAAGACGAAGTTTTCAACGGAGGTTTAATGTAACCAAAGGACCGAAAACCGATACAATAAAGGATCTGTTTGAAAAATTTCAACGGACTGGGAACGCGACGGATGAACGTGCCGGAAAGGTAGGGCGACCGCATACGCCAACCACATAGGGCAACGCGCAGCTAGTGCAGCAGGTGATCCAACAGCGGCCTCGGGTTTCCGTTCGCCGTGTTGCACCTGCGGTCCAAATGACGCCGACGTCCACGTATCGTCTCATGCGCCAGAGTTTACACCTCTATCCATACAAAATTCAAAAGCGGCAACCCCTCAGCGCCGCTACCATTGCTGCACGAGAGACATTCGCTAACGATATAGTGCACAGGATTGATGACGGCGATATACATGTGGGCAGCATTTGGTTTACTGACGAAGCTTATTTTTACCTGGCCGGCTTCGTCAATAAACAGAACTGGCGCATATGGGGAACCGAAAAGCCCCATGTTGCAGTCCCATCGTCCCTGCATCCTCAAAAAGTACTGGTCTGGGCCGCCATTTCTTCCAAAGGAATAATTGGCCCATTTTTCAGATCCGAAACGATTACTGCATCACGCTATCTGGACATTCTTCCTGAATTTGTGGCGGTACAAACTGCCTTAGACGACACTGCGAACACCTCGTTGTTTATGCAAGATGGTGCCCGGCCACATCGCACGGCCGACGTCTTTAATTTCCTGAATGAATATTTCGCTGATCGTGTGATTGTTTTGGGCTATCCGAAACATACAGGAGGCGGCGTGGATTGGCCTCCCTATTCGCCAGACATGAACCCCTGTGACTTCTTTCTGTGGGGACACTTGAAAGACCAGGTGTACCGCCAGAATCCAGAAACAATTGAACAGCTGAAGCAGTACATCTCATCTGCATGTGAAGCCATTCCGCCAGACACGTTGTCAAATGTTTCGGGTAATTTCATTCAGAGACTACGCCATATTATTGCTACGCATGGTGGATATGTGGAAAATATCGTACTATACAGTTTCCCAGACCGCAGCGCCATCTGTTGTTGAAAATTGTAACTACTGTAATTTCGAAAGTTTGTCCGCCTGAAAATGTACTGTTGTCCCAAGCATATTGCAACAAACGGTGTATTTCTATCGCTGCTCGTTTAGTTTTTATTGCCGTTTCAAATATACCGGTCATTTTTGAAACACCCTGTCTATAATGCATGTCTTTGAGCCGAATGTGGAACAAGCAGTGTGAGTCGGTTTAGTTTGAAAGCCAGAGGGACAAGGGCAGAAGCGAAGACGCGCTGCTGGGGTTACCTCAAAAACCACTTAAAGGGGTGGCAGGCAGAAAGTCAACGACCTGACCAGGTGATCTAGGTGGGAGGGATGTGTGTAGTGGCACACCTGCAGAGTGACAGAGAAAAAGTTTTAGATAGCACACGTGTAGGTCAATGTACACTTTTAGAGGTCCAGAACGGGCACAAAACGTCTAATTGGCGGAAACGCACTAGGAAGGAGAAAAATACTAAAGTTTCAACACAGTTTAATAGAAGGGACATTGCGACTTGTAGAGAGAGTTTCCACAAAATAAGAGGAACGCTCCTATTGGTCGAAAAAGGCTGTGAAGGGAAGAACGAATGAACCGAGGTGGGGAGGCAGTTTGGCCAAGAGAGAATCGTGGGGCTCTGCTCTGAACTGGTGTCTAGTGCATAACAGAGCGCTTAACGCTCTGCGCGGCGCAGAGAAGAAATTGGTGTGAACACTGCATTCACAGTGGCTGAAATCCAGCTAGAAATTAGCTGTAGCAACGTTTAGTTCCAACTGTTGAGAAACGAACCAGCCAATTAATTAATTGTTCTTGCGAGAGCTGAGAGGGCACTACAATATGCATGCTGCTCCACCCATGTGCGTGTATATGGCCACCTACAAAGACTAGGGATGAGTACATGTTTTCTCGCATAACGAGAAACATAGGAAAAATTTCTGCTGGGAAGTTCAGCAAAGGTTTAATTAGTTTTATAGGAATTTCAGAGGAAGAGAGCGGCCTAGCAGACGGCATCTCGCCGCAGCTTAAGGTAAATACCGCATGTGGAGGTGTAAACTTTGTTGGTGCACCAGCTTGCGTCGTCTGTAAACTCGAGCGGCCTTGGGTAATCTTTCTCTCAATTTGTCACATAACCAACCGTCCACCGTAGACTTCATTTTCATCCTAAATAGCACCGAACTTTCAACTGGAATCTGACGATTTTCGTACTACTGACCAACATCATAGCGTATGTGTAGGAACAATTTTGTAAAGAAACTTCTAATTAAACTTAAATATTGTTGTGTTTAGGATTAATTTTCTTTCTGAGAGTTAATATTTAATTTTGTTGTGTTTAGGGATTATTTCACTTTTTGGTGTTGGCGAGATGCGTGATCCAGACAACTGTTTTTATTTTGTCAAATTGAAAACTGTGTAAGCGTGAATTGTGACAAACATGTCATTTCAACTTACACCGTTGTTCTCAATCCTAGAATAAGTAACCACGTTACATATGTGTGCTCGGAGCATGCATTGATCTCATCTACTGGTGTTGACTTGGGGAGAACTGGATGCGTTTGTAGAAAATCTCCTGAGAGTGTGAGTAGAACTCCTCCCATCACTTCAAAGTTTTTTCTCAAGTCTTGTAATGTTCTGTCCATGGTTTCGATTGATATTTTTTATGTGTCGCTGTGCATTCGTCCCAGAAGATAATTTCAGCTTTAGAAATTCATCCCGTCCACATGCTCCCGAGACTTTACACGCTGGGAATTTTTCTTTGGTTATATTCAACGGTAGTTGTATCATGGACTGGGCAGTTCGTTCTCCTTCCATAAGTGTGGTTGCAATGGTGGATGATGCCAGTGCAAGTGCGATTCATTGTTTAGCACGTATTTCTGCCTGCAATAGATTCATGGAAACGTTTTCCCGGTGCCACCTGGTGCGTCCAACTAACAATGCCACTAGTGCTGTCGATCCCGTCCATGATAACTAGGGCCCGGATTTTAATTACCTAAACAGCGAAATATGCGAGAATTTACGACCTAGAACTTACGTAAATGTGACCATAAAAAAAAATATGACGTTGTTGTTGTGGTCTTCAGTCCTGAGACTGGTTTGATGCAGCTCTCCATGCTACTCTATCCTGTGCAAGCTTCTTCATCTCCCAGTACCTACTGTAACCTACATCCTTCTGAATCTGCTTAGTGTATTCATCTCTTGGTCTCCCTCTACGATTTTTACCCTCCACGCTGCCCTCCAAAGCTAAATTTGTGATCCCTTGATGCCTCAAAACATGTCCTACCAACCGATCCCTTCTTCTCGTCAAGTTGTGCCACAAACTCCTCTTCTCCCCAATCCTATTCAATACCTCCTCATTAGTTACGTGATCTACCCACCTTATCTTCAGCATTCTTCTGTAACACCACATTTCGAAAGCTTCTATTCTCTTCTTGTCCAAACTGGTTATCGTCCATGTTTCACTTCCATACATGGCTACACTCCATACAAATACTTTCAGAAACGACTTCCTGACACTTAAATCTATACTCGATGTTAACAAATTTCTCTTCTTCAGAAACGCTTTCTTTGCCATTGCCAGTCCACATTTTATAACTTCTCTACTTCGACCATCATTAGTTATTTTGCTCCCTAAATAGCAAAACTCCTCTACTACTTTAAGTGTCTCATTTCCTAATCTAATTCCCTCAGCATCACCCGATCTAATTCGACTACATTCCATTATCCTCGTTTTGCTTTTGTTGATGTTCATCTTATATCCTCCTTATGACTTAATAGAAGTTTATTTATAGCATTTTTGCATGTTTATTTAATTTTTGTATTCTCCATAAAGTAATACAAAATTCACCTCTCAAAATATTGTAAGTATAGTTCTTTCTTTGTGTGGTGTTTGTGGCTAAATTGCACCTATTTTTTGAATGTCAGAATGTTTTATTTTGTAAACACGAAGTACAGTGAAAAGATCAGCTATCGAAACAGTAAAACAATGTTTTTATTTCTACGTAGTATTTAAAGCGTTTCGCATTATTTAACACCGTATGTCAATCTTCAGTATCTGCGAAGTTGCACTGAATCGCAAGGTGCATTTTCAGGTTTTCCATTGTCAAATATCTACGGTTGTTGCTGAGGATAGTTTTGTACCTGAAGTATCTTCAAATGTTGCGGCGTTCCCTGAACGACTGTCACTAATTTTGCACAGTGTAGAATATCCAGGATTCCGTTGCAGTTTGGTTTTCACTTCGTCAGCCACATGACCTCGAGCTCGACCCAACTCACTCTGCACATGTTGCACAATACTCAGGGCCTCACATAGCTGAGTGCCATCAGCTTCCAGTCGTTTAATGGCCTCTGATATCACTGAAAAATTGGCGTTGATGTATGCCAAGTTTCGAGACAATATATCTGTAAAAACGTCTTTCACAATTTTGATAGCACTTGATTCATCGCTATCAGGCTCACTGAAGATTGTCTTTATTTGGGTGTAGTTGATGCAGTAATTCTCAGCAGCATTAAACCGAGAACTCCATCGTGTAAGAACTGGTTTAGGTGGGAGGGGAGTTGAGGGTGCTTGTTCCTTGAATTTCTGCACCCGTAGCGGAGCCTTCACATACATTTTCTTGCCACAGGAAATTACTTTCTACACGTCAGGGTAATTTGATCGCACCTCTTCGGCAACTCTGTGCAACGCATGTGCAAGGCAAGTGGCATACACCATACTGGGGTAGAGAGAATCTGAAGCCCTTTGGCTGTTTTAGCCATATATGAAGCACCATCTGTTACAAGCAGCAAAACGTTGTCTCTTTTCCCACCATCCGGCCACAGTAGCTTCAGAGAGTTGTCAAACAAAATAGCAATCGAGAGTTTCACACGTTAGTAGGAACATATCTCCAGGGCCATCAACTTTTAGAACACCAATAACATCATCTGCAATATATCGCCCACTAATATCCGTAGTTTCATGTATCGACAGCCAGATCTTTTGCTCAACAATAGCTCAAATGGTTCAAATGGCTCTGAGCACTATGGGACAACATCTGTGGTCATCAGTCCCCTAGAACTTAGAACTACTTAAACCTAACTAACCTAAGGGCATCACACACATCCATGCCCGAGGCAAGATTCGAACCTGCGACCGTAGCAGTCGCGCGGTTCCGGACTGAGCGCCTTAACCGCGAGACCACCGCGGCCGCCTCAACAATAGTAATTCGTATTTTGTTCAGCACATCATTGTAGCATACAGATAAATAGTTATTTCTCAGTGTAGATTCATCTGGAACTGGATGTGTTGTGTACTTCTCCAAGAACCGTCTGAAGCGTGGATTCTTCAGCTTTTCCAATGGGATGTTGCAGGACACCATCTCACACAAATCCTTGCAGAATGATTGCATGGTTGACAATTGATATGACTGTTCAAATAACAGCGTTTGCCTGCTGTTATTTTCAGCACTTCGTTTCACACAGCTGCTGTTTTTTTAAAGCGGTATTACACTGTTGTTGCATATTAAAGGTCTTTTCTGCACTAACTTAACTTCACACAGTTTACGAAATAATATTTTCCCATCAGTACGAAAGAACTTCTCTCAAAATTCTCGAACATATTCTCGCAACTTCACGCAGTCTGAGCACCTTGCTTTATTCAGGTTGAATAAGGCAAAGGCTGTATTCAAACTGGTTACTGTGAACACCTGTGCGAGGTCGCTTCTGTGATGTTGTCGGAACAAGTGTCTTTTCTATAGACGCCGAAAACGTGCCTACCTCTCTCCTTTCTGACGGTCAAATCTAAATAGTTAATCGCCCCATTGTTCTCCATTTCTAGTGTGATTTGAATTTTTGGATGCTGCTCGTTCAAAACTTTAGTCATTTCCTCTGCTTCTGACAAAACTCTATCATCTGGTGAGCAAGATGTATGAGACAGGCGAAATACCCTCAGACTTCAAGAAGAATATAATAATTTCAATCCCAAAGAAAGCAGGTGTGACAGATGTGAAAATTACCGAACTATCAGTTTAATAAGTCACAGCTGAAAAATACTAACGCGAATTCTTTACAGACGAATGGAAAAATTGGTAGAAGCAGACCTCGGCGAAGATCAGTTCGGATTCCGTAGAAATAGTGGAACACGTGAGACAATACTGCCCCTACGACTTATTTTAGAAAATAGATTAAGGAAAGGCAAACCTACATTTCTAGCATTTGTAGACTTAGAGAAAGCTTTTGACAATGTTGACTGGAATTCTAAAGGTGGCAGGGGTAACATACAGGGAGCGAAAGGCTATTTACAATTTGTACAGAAACCAGATGACAGTTATGAGTCGAGGGACATGAAAGGGAAGCAGCGGTTGCGAAGGGAGTGAGACAGGGTTGTAGCCTCTCCCCGATGTTATTCAATCTGTATATTGAGCAAGCAGTAAAGGAAACAAAAGGAAAAATTCAGAGTAGGTATCAAAATCCATGAAGACGAAATAAAAACTTTGAGGTTTGGCGATGACATTGTAATTCTGTCAGAGACAGCAAAGGACCTGGAAGAGCAGTTGAACGGAATGGACAGTGTCTTGAAAGGAGGATATAAGATGAACATCAACAAAAGCAAAACGAGGATAATGGAATGTAGTAAAATTAAATCGGGTGATGCTGAGGGAATTAGATTAGGAAATGAGACACTTAAAGTAGTAAAGGAGTTCTGCTATTTGGAGAGCAAAATAACTGATGATGGTCGAAGTAGAGAGGATATAAAATGTAGACTGAGAATGGCAAGGAAAGCGTTTCTGAAGAAGGGAAATTTGTTAACATCGACTATAGATTTGTCAGGAAGTCGTTTCTGAAAGTATTTGTATGGAGTGTAGCCATGTATGGAAGTGAAACATGGACGATAAATAGTTTGGACAAGAAGAGAATAGAAGCTTTCGAAATGTAGTGCTACATAAGAATGCTGAAGATTAGATGGGTAGATCACATAACTAATGACGATGTATTGAATAGAATTGGGGAGAATAGGAGTTTGTGGCACAACTTGACAAGAAGAAGGGACCGGTTGGTAGGACATGTTCTGAGGCATCAAGGGATCACAAATTTAGCATTGGAGGGCAGCGTGGAGGGTAAAAATCGTAGAGGGAGACCAAAAGATGAATACACTAAGCATATTCAGAAGGATGTAGGTTGCAGTAGGTACTGGGAGATGAAGAAGCTTGCACAGGATAGAGTAGCATGGAGAGCTGCATCAAACCAGTCTCAGGACTGAAGACAACAACAACAACAAATTTCTGGAAAAGAGCTGAGAACTTTGTTCTCAAAGTCATTCATAAAAATTCCAGCTAAAATGCCTGATAGACAGTTTCCCATAGCGAAACCTCAGTCTTGAATAAAAACTTTATCGTTAAAGATGAAACTATTAAAACTCAATGTGAACTCTAGCATATCCACGAGTTCGACCATTTCACCCATGCTCATTGACCTATTTTTTATCAGGTTTTTCCTTATACTTTGCAAAGTTTCTGGTATTGGTATATTAGTGTAGAGGTCCACGATGTCCAATGAGGCCGGCCGAAGTGGCCATGCGGTTCTGGCGCTGCAGTCTGGAACCGCGAGACCGCTACGGTCGCAGGTTCGAATCCTGCCTCGGGCATGGATGTGTGTGATGTCCTTAGGTTAGTTAGGTTTAAGTAGTTCTTAAGTTCTAGGGGACTAATGACCTCAGAAGTTGAGTCCCATAGTGCTCAGAGCCATTTGTCCAATGAGGCTAGAACGGCGTCCTCTGGAATTGCAATGACCTCCACTTCGTTCGCGAAACACACACTATTTTTTACGTTGTATGCTTGCTGGTATTTATACGCAGATTTTAACTTACGGTACAAAACCTTATTCAAGAGCTCGTTAACGGCTTCCTTCCCATTACAAATAACACGCATTGGTTTGTTCTCCTTGTGCAACTTTATTTGCGCTCCTGCTTCTGGTGTTCTTGGATTCATCTTTACTAATGTAGCTTTTTCACTTGTTGTGAATAAAAATTGTATTGCTTCTACCCTAGCATTTAAATCTGTCTGAAACATCTTTGTTAGATCTTCTTTGCTTACTTTAATTCCATTTTCTTGAAAAAAACTGCATTGTCTTATCTACATAATCTTTTTCGTAAATCACAACTGAGGTACTGCCCTTATCTGACTTAATCACGGTTGCGTTGTTGGAATCCAATTTTAAGTTAATTTCTTTCACTAACGTCGGTTCACTATATTTACCGTTATGTAACGTTTTCTGGCATTCAATTGCCTCTTTGGCCTTGATGGTGATACATGTCTCCTGGAATTTAGTTAACTTAGCGTCCATACATGCTACCTTCACTTCTACGATCATTCTCGTGATGTCTCGATCTTGCAAGTTCGTTCGCGGATTATAGTGAACTTACTACTTAATGAGCAAAGTGATTTTATGCACAGGAGTTATTATTAGATTTTTAAAGACCTGTTTTAGGCTTACTCTTGAATGCAACAGCACGCTCCAGTAAAAACAGTAAGAACCAACTGCAGCGAAACGGCCCTCAGCGTACTAACGGCGAGGTGAATTGGCCGCGGCGGAAGAGGACTTGGCGTGGCGTTGTATACGTTCTGACATAGGGAGATCCTCTCCACCACCAATCAAAACAAAGAAGAGGAAACGCACATTTTCCGAAGAATATCTACATTTTAATTATACTTTTAAGTTTCTTTATAAAGACATTTTAAATTAGTGTAAATTATTTCGATTCATGGTCCACTGAAAAAAGATTATTCATATGTTATTACATTAAAAATTGTTTTTAATAAAAATTATATTCGCCATTAATATGTATGGTGAAATAATAACATATTCACAATTCTTATAGGTAGAGGCCACTTTTTACTGTTACCAATGAGGTTTCTCTAAAACTGCGATATAAGGTTTTAACAGATTGAAATTTACTTCAGTTATGACAGCGAACCGATAGTTCTGCACTGACAAGTTACTCTGTAACTGCAATATATGGTATGGTGGCATTTAATACGTTCCAAAACTTCTTTTTGTAAACTGAGATATTTCTATCACTAACTATATCTCTCTTGTTACTTATATTTTTAACCTTGTATAACAGATTTGAAGATGGTCATTGAAAATAAAAAAATAGCTATCAAAGACTGAAATGTCACATTTTTAGCATATGTTTTGACAGGAATTTCTCAGGTATCAAAAATCACAGGATTGCTACCACCTGAAGCTTTTGTTTGGGTAATTAGTATAACTTCCGGTTTGTGCATTGCGTGAGACAGCTGGCTGTGAGGCAGCCAACATGACAGGGACTGCAGGGCCCTCAGTAGGTGTGGTGCAGTCCCTTGGACACCTCCGTGTGGTTTTGGATGGCAGGTGATGCACGCTTCGCAACCTAAGATTTTGGCAGTTTAATGCAGTGTGATGAGTGTTTCATGATGATACTCCTTGCCCTGTCAGAATAAAAAACGGCAATCGATTTAAATAATTCTTTTCGATGTCTATTACAAGCTTGAATTTTTCAAAACAGCAGAGAATGATGAGCAACGGAGATCTAATCCTGAAAATTTAATTTTATAAATAAGTAACATACCCTTTGCTGTGTAACTGAATTTCCTGTTGTGTGATCCCTCCCCTTCAGCACAGACCCGTCAGTTTACAGGTGGTGGGGATGGGAGGGGAGGGCTGGGTGATTTACCAGAGGTGGAAGGATTAATTAATTAATTGATTAATTAGTCAATCAAATTGATAGGTGGGAGAGGCTATTAGAATAACTCATACCTAAAAGTGTATGAGAAAGAGGGTGAGGGGTGAGGAGGGGGTTTTGCCAGAAGAATGGAGAATCTCCGGGGTCCGGGGGAGGGGGGGGGGGGGGGTAGTCCACTTAACAGCAGAACAATTGTTTCCTACTGAATGTATGATTGCCCCTGATTTTGGCAACACAGGCTAACAAATTGTGCTGATCCCCCTTTGCCCTACTACTAATGTGTACTGTACCTCTGCCCATTGCATCCCAGTCACTCTCAGTTAGTGAGGCAGCTACTCTAGGAACTGTGTATTCGTCAAAGAATTTGTAGTTTGAGCTGCAGTGTGGTGTCTTGCATTATCCTGCTTGTTCATGAAGGGTATGATAGCGGAGTTACCATTCTTGCCACTTAACGGCAACATTCGGCCTCCTCTCAGCAGTTACCAAACCAGTACTGCTGTCATATCGAGTAGATGTACAGGTCTCAAAAAACGCTACTACGTCGTCTACAGATATGTTGGCGTGACAAACGGAAGCGATAGTCGTCGCAGAATACCCCAGAGCTCGAAACAACGTCGGAGTTGACTCTGGCTGCCCCAAGCAACCGCTTGTTGTCTGGTGTATGCCGTTAGACATGAACGACGCATGGCAACTCGAGATCTAACTTAGCTCCCAGAAATCAGTTCCCGTTGGTTTGGACTGACACTGAGCTTCTAAACGCTGGCCAGCTTTCAGCCGTTGCCGTCCGCCAGAGCCAGTTCTACCACCACCTCGCGTTGGACGCTTTCTAGCACCAGCAGTGCCCGCTCTCCTGGCCACACTGTTGTCGTGAGTCCATTACGAGACCACTTACTCTACACGCATTGCACTGGAGCCAACTGTCTGTGCAGCCTGTCGGTACGATGCTCCCATGTCGCTCATGACAATGACAATGACAATGATTAGGATTTGTCAAGGAAGATTGCTACAAACTGCCCGTATTGTCACTGCTGTCTTGCTAAATATTCACCTGAACAGCTGTGATAACATTATACCCCTTCTTTATTTGTAGGTATGACTTTTTTCTGTACTGAAAATAAACTCCAATAAAGATAAAATTTGAATCAACGTAGCTTACAGGCATGGATATGCTGCAGCATCAAATTGATTATGTTCAGCCACTGTGCTCGTAGCTTACACTCCATCCCTCAGTTATGTCCACAGTCAAGTTTATTGGAAAAATATCACAACCACTCGGAATGAGAACAGGGTCTCCAAACTGCAATGCCAATGTCCATTGCCCAAGAACTGTTCCGGAATAGGCGTTACACGAATATGAAGTGTACAACCACAAATAAACTGTTACGTAAGCAGAATTAAACCCGTCTAGATGTGCTGTCGACCTGTCTAATTTTGATAAAAATAGATAAAAAAAAATTTCAAGCCTCTATACCAGAAACAGAATTGTGGTAGAATTTAAAATACAATTTTGTGAATGATGGCCGAGGTTCAATCGTTGAGAGATGGTGTTAACAGGGTGAATAATCCAGTAAAGGCATTACTGTCCATCACTGAAAGAGTAGCCGTCGACTCACAGCACCACCTGATCTTAAGCAGCACCGATTAGTTAGAGTTCCCGACAGTTTCTAAAATAAAAATATAATTTGATGTGTGTGCTAATAGACGTGTGTCTGAAAACACAGTGGTGCTCCAAACTTCCTAGTGTCACTGGACTTGAAGATATCCAGAATAACAGTGCAGATGTCTTGCCACAGTACCACCAGAATGAGTTACTGGTGTTCCAGGTCTCGAGAAAGCCCTGAGTTTCCTTACAAAACATGGTGGCCACAATAGTAGATTGGCTTTTAGCAGCAACAGAAACAATGCAACTCAAAGTGATTAAAATGCTGCTTTACTGCTTATTGAAAAGACCCCTTATGTCATATTGGACGCAATTAGAGACGACGAGCTGGTAAGTTTTCTATATGTCTGTCATCTCATCCAGAACACCAACCAATCAGCTAATTCACTCTTTTGTACCAGATGTCGAATTTCAGTGCAGAAAGTCAATCGTTTACTGGAATCAGTTGTGGGAGTAATTCAGCTACGGTAATGGCATTTGTAGCAATGGCTCAGGATTACTTATTCATGAGGGCAGAACATAAATAGCAAATGTTGAACAAAGAGACCACTAGGATACCCATTAGTATTGGGACAGAGCTGTTTCTGAGCCACTCTGCATTGTTGCCACATGTATCCAAGATGGCGGCGATTACGTCATCCAAGATTGCGGCGTGTAGAGTTGGCAACAGCACATGACATTGTGGATGTCACGTCATCCAAGATGGCGGATTTTGGCGGGAAGAAGGTCAATTCGGCTACCTCCACTAACCTAATCCCCCTCCCCTCTCCTCCCCCAGAAAAATGGTGGGAAGTTCAAATTCCAACTGGATAATGCAAAACACCACAGTTATCTCTACTAACTTAAGAAAATCGCGGGAAAATAGGTCACTTGGGCTACCTCCACTAACCTAACTCACCTAACTCACCCGATCACCACCTCCTCCAATGAACTGGTGTCAAGTTTGAATTTTGGCAGTAAAGAACACTTGGGCTCTCTCTACTAACCTAAGAAAATGGCGGGAAAGAAAGAGCAGTTCGGCCACGTCCACTGTGAAGAATATTTATCACACTGATACAGAAGACATGCCCTGACACGCTTGGGCCCACGCCACACAGCCCACAGACCTGTGAATTACTACTAAATGATGCTCTGCAAACACACAAACAACTCCTAAATTACCGAAATAATTTCAGAACAGGCATGCAAACACCTCCCAAATAATGCAGTACACAGATGTGAAGACACAAAATCAACTCGTAAACTGTCCAAACAGCGCAATGCGCAGCCTACAGGCCTGCTTACAAAATAATGCAATCAACATGCACAAGCACCATCCGCCACCCCCCTGTCCACTAGACTGCACAGGAGACCACCGGCGGCCCTGCGAAGTGACGAGGCCGTCAGCTGTCAAGCCACGCACAGGTGCCCGTTCGGGCGACATCCCTTTCATTGTTGGTACCTGTGAACTTCCTCTCGAAATGTGTGTTCGCCTAAGCACCGCTACTGACGTGAGTGCACGGAAGCGAAGAGCTATTTGCAGAGCGCGCCGGCCGGCCCTGCTGCGATTCTCTGCCAGACGCAAGCCAGCACGAGCCATCGCTCTCACACTGCTCCCACCTACTGCGACTGGGACAAAGTTGCCTCCATTTTCGTGTATACAGTTAGAGTTATACTAACGTCACAGAACTCCAACGCCGGTCCAATGTGCCAGACACCTCTTGGCAGCACGTGTGTTGTGCCACTGCTGATGCCATACCTGGGGATACTGACGTCACCGAGTAGCACAGGGTGCATTGTTCGTAGCGTGATATGCGAGACCCGTCTAACCCTGCTTAACCACCCCGTGTCACTGACGCAACGCCGGAAAGTGCGCGCGAGTATCTACAAACCATCACAAGCGCATCTAACAAGGTTCCCAATCTTATACTGCGCCACATGGATATGCAAAATAAGAGCCAGGTCGACCTGTCGGAAATTGTATAGTGTCTCAGAAATAGTTAACGCTCGCTTTCTCGATGTATTGATGTCTTATCCTAACAGAACCTGTTTGCATTCGACATTATTCGGCACTGTTTTTGCACTCTTCCTCGCGGTTCTAACGTGCCACCCCATCCATCACGTCTTATCCTTCCTGCTACCAACATACACAATCTTTCTCAACGCTATGTAGAGACTCGTATATTCCAGCACGAAGGATGTGAATGAATCGAACATTATGATTGAACCTTGTCGAATTTACCCTCTGAATTACTGGTGCCACAGGTGTGGAAGCACCGTCCACCACCTTTTCTTTATGCAGACCAGAATTTCAGTGGTTATTTTACACAGATCGCCATATTGCACCGGCAATTAAATGTTACAAAGTACCCTACTTATCGTCAAATACGGAAAGACTCTTACTCAATTGCAATACTTGTAAGAGGTCCATGACTAAGGAATGTATTGCTAGCGCACTCGAGCAGATCTAGCTTCGATGGATTGTTCACGCGCTCCCTGTGATATGAAGGCTACGACAGAATCGCAGACCAGAGAGTGTGTCGGCAGCAGTAATAGTAGTAGGTCGCAGTCGGGCGGTTGGGTCAGGTCGCCCGTGGAGAGCAGTTGTCGCGTTGTATAAATGGTTCAACTGACTCTGAGCGCTATGGGACTTAACATCTGAGGTCATCAGTCCCCTAGAACTTAGAACTACTTAAACCTAACACACATCCATGCCCGAGGCAGGATTCGAACTGCGACCGTAGCAGTCGCGCGGTTCCAGACTGAAGCGCCTAGAACCGCTCGGCCACACAGGCCGGTCCGCGTCGTATAGCTCACAGAGGGCTCTTGTGTCCTGGAGTTTGGACAATGCAGTCCAGTAGTGGTGTTTTGTAGCTTGAGAAGAGCAGTAGAGTTATGGAATTACCAAGGCCGGTCGTGGAGAACGATGGCGGTGCCTGAGCGATGTAGTATAAGGTAAAAGCAAAATTGTTGTTCTTTTTTGCCGCGCGCATATGTTAATTGCTACAACTGATTTTTGTACTATTGTTATATCAAAGTCCCATGTAAATGTTTTCAAAAAATCTTTCAATAATAATCTTTCTTATAAAGATAACTTTTGATAGTCATTCATCTGAATTCAAAGTCTTTACTAATTTCTCCTATCCATAGCCATGCGGATTATCGTAAAGAAAATCAGTTGTTTTTCAAACATAACCAAATCCAGTTGCTAGCATTGCACTGGGCTGTGGCAGAAAAGTTTCTTATAGGAGCAGATATATACGCGTTATCGCTCGACATCATTGAGGTAAGAATTTTCAGTTCATTCAGAATGATTTTTCTGGTCCATCACACAGCACTGCTGACGTCCAGATTTACCAGTTTAGATTCACAGTCAGCTAATTATTGAAAGGTTACATTACGAGATTTCTTTTGAAAGGTTCTATATGAGTCACATTTTTATTGAGACGTTAGTCACTCATTTATTGCGAGGTTACGGAATTTATCTGTTGGGAGGATACACTTGGTGACAGCCGACGAGGATCGTATTTTTTTGTGAATTTTGGAGAAGTAGTCAGTTATATATCTGCACTTATTTACCTTATGTTAAATGTAGTATGCATCTGGCGCACCGCATTTACTAATTTGTCACTCCTTCTTTCACAGATCATCGGCAGTTTATTGCTCTTTGTTGTTATTGTATTTGTTCTATTTTTGCTTTGTCTTGTTTGATTTTGTGCCTACCATTCACAGTACAAGGTGATGCGTAATGAGTGAAAAAGCCGACTTGAATAATTTGATAATACTAGCGACACTCAGAGTCCTACTGATAATCCTCCAATTAATCAGTGCGTGCCGACTACCAGTAATGATTCGAATCTAAATGATGAGCAAACAAATTCAGTTATGTCCACAGTAAATTTAATGACAATTGATGAGGCGGCACGATCCGCTACAATGAACGCTGCCCTGCTTGACAAACCTGATTTGGAAAATTTACACAGTGAACAGACAAATGTTTCTAACGAAGATGAACAATGTACTCAAAATACGTCAGATTTATTGGATTCTGATGTAGCGACCAACGGTGCACATCCAATTAGCAAACCTTTTCATCAATCAGACAATGAACAAATGGTTACAAAAAATGTGACAAAGTCAGATACACCATTACACAGCACAGAGAATAGAGTCGCTAATTTTGGCATGGTTCAAGTTGTCGCGTTATTGTTACAACTTAATGAAAAACATAAGAACAATTACAAACAACTTAGTGAACAGATTACAGCCATTGCCGTGCAATGTCATGATACCAAAGAACAATTACGTGAGGAAATTAAGGATTGTGCTAGGAATAGTAGTGAAGAAATTAGATTCGTTGCACAAGAAATAGGTAATAGACATGCAGCCACAACAAGATTACTTAGAGATGAAATCAGTGCAGTTGCTAAAAAATGTTCAGAAAACGCAACACAGCTACGCAATGAGTTTAAACTAATGTCAGCAGAACTTTCACGCCTTCTGGATGTGAAAGTCGACAAGAAATTTGAACAAGAGAACAGTCAAATACACGGACGTTTTAATCATCACCTACAAAACAGTGAAACGCATTACCGTGAATTCATACAGGAACAGAACAAAGTAAAGAAACAAGTCATGGACACAAGTACTACACAGACAGGGAGACAAGAGTAAGTTGTTTGCTAAAGCAAAAACATACGTAGACACCAACATTGCTACAATATCAGTCGAAATCAATACTATCAAACAGTTGAACACTGAATTGCATGGTGAAATCTCCGATCTAAAAACAAAAACAGACATTAGTATTCAGAATTTGGAAAATAAATACACAGTAGACTTTCAGTGACCAACATACAAGAACAATTGGAATTAATACACGATCCTGATGCCATTAAAGCAGATGTTAAGAAATTAAACAAAACCACACGTAAAATGCAAAAACAAATTGATACCTGTGGCACTAAAAATGACGATCAGGTAAAAGCACTGACTGAAAAATTTGATGAATTGGTCAGTCGTATTGAGGTTTTCGAAAATGACACCATATCAGATGATACATCACCAGTTTCGTTCAATCAAACACCCAAATTCCAAAATACACAGCAGACAATCGGTGAGATAGATACAATACAATACATAGAAAACTGTCATCTTCACCACAAGAAGTGACAGACATGAAAAATGTTTCAGCCTCTAACGCGTCACAGCATACGCCATATTCTGAACATCTGTTCACACAGCCAGTACAACTTAGGTAATTTACAGGGAGTAAGTGACTTAGATTCCTAACAGACACAGAGAAACAGATTCTCATACAATCCTGAACCTGCTCAGACATTCAGAGACGATTATTTTGATTACAAGCACTTTCTATCCGTTAGGAAATTTAAAGTATTTAAAAATGATAGAACACAGATTCACCCCTTGGATTGGATACAACAATTTAGTTTTGCTTTTCCACCAACTGGGCCGCAACACACAAACTTGAATTTATTTGCAGTTTTCTGGAAGGCGAACTGGCAACGTATGAGACGATCGTGAAACAATGTTACTCGGTAGAAAAATTTCAGAATGCTTTTCTGTCAGTGTATTGGTCGAAGATGCCACAGTGCGGAATCAAGGATCAGTTAATTAGCTTACCGAATTATAAGAACTCAAATTTTTCCACTGTCACGCAATTTTTTGAACACATGGTACAGCAAAACCATTGTTTATGTGAGCCAAACAGTGAGTCAGCGCAAATCCACGATCGTTAAGAGTGTAACTTTTAATAGGACAGCAGAAAGAAAATATTTCGGCATTTAGAGATTTGATACAGTTTTTATATGTTCAGCGATCAGATTATTCCTTCATAAACAAAAATTTTTCACTTCATAACCAAGGCCAACAAGCATACATTAATTACGAACAGCCACGCTATTTTAATAGCAAAGGTGATAGACGCTCCAGAAATGACAACCACCAGAACTTTAATACCAGACAAAATTTAGTTATCAGTATCGTCAAAATTATCAGCAACAGCAAATACATTTTGGCAACAATAGAGGCTTTTCCCCACAACAACAACAAAACCAGCCGGTTACCATACCTATCCAACAATTTAATGTGCAAGATCAACCAAGCTTTAATGTATCGCCGCCTACGCGTATAGCGTCGGCTCCGCCAAATAGTAACGCACAGCAATAAGGAAATTACTACGTACAGAGGACACATCATTTCAACGCCTATCGCAATGCGTCGTATAGTAATGACTATCATGACAGGTGTAAACGTAATGAGCACAGTTTTCAGTGCACGTTTAATAACAGCAGGTCTTGTCAGCAGCAGAATTATCCACAACCACAGATTATCATGAATGAAGCACACACTCGATATCATCCCCAACATAATACGTCAGGACGAAGTAAGAGAACAGTACAGATAATTGAAACGCCACAGCATCCTCCCGCAAATAACAGTGCGTCAGAGAGAATTTGACTAGATACAGTACAGGTTGCATCTTCTAGCAACGTAAGCAGTACTTTTGATTCACAGAATCTTGTTCACGAAAATGTTATTACTTTTGACGAATTTCGAGACACACTATTACATGAGAAACCAGTTATACCAAAAACCATTTCCCACCCTGTTATTGAAGTAAAGATTGGATCATCCACATTTTCAGCAGTAATCGATTCTGGATCACCTATGTCACTTATAAATGGAGGAACTTTCAACGAATGTAAGAAAGAGAACATCTATCCTACGTTATCATTAGGCAAAACTAAAGTAAAAGGATCAGCATCTGGTAAAGGAGTAGATGTAGAATTACAGACAGACTCATCATTTTGTATTGCAGGTCATACGTGCCACACAAAGTTTTGGATTTTTCCTTTATTGACAACAGACGTTACTTTAGGTACGAATTTTTTGGTGCAACACGACGCAATTATTGACTTTCGAAGTTCCTATGTAATGTTAAAGGATGAAAAGTTACAACTGGCATTAGAATTTCAGAACGCTTTATCAGCAGAAGAACAGGCAATTAATCGGATAGAAATCATTTCTACATCGCATAACACAGACTGTCATTCCACATTGTTCACAGATACGTATGTACACAACGACAATACACCAGACGAAGCCGACTATGACGTTATGCATATGATTTCTGAGAAAGTAAAACAGAGCAGTGTAAACACAGACGACGAACGTACTCAACTACGCAATATTCTTTTACAGCAGGCTCCAATTTTTGACAACATCCCTGGTACTATGTCCAGTTTTATGTATCAATTTCAAGTTAAACAGCATGACACATTTAAAGCCCAACATTATCCCATTCCATATATCCACAGAGAACAAGTCAAGAAAGAATTGCAAGCTATGCTTGACCAAGGTATTATTGAACCGGCAGTTAGTACGTATAAAAACCCGCTCCATATTGTTAAGAAAAAGGACGACTCACTTCGCCTCGTTCTTGATTCGCGTCATCTTCTTCTTCATGTGCCGTCTCCTCTAAGAAGGTTGGCTGTCATCATGGCAATTTCTGATCTTGATTTGGCCGATCTAAGGAGTTCTGACGTTGAACAGTTGTACCAATTTTTTAGATTGTCAATCCAGGATGTCCGTCTTCTACCCCTCGTTCTCTTCCCACAAATCTCTAGTATTATTCGCAATATTTTGTAATTTACTCCCCTAATAACATGGCCTAAATATTGTAGCTTCCTTACTTTAATAGTTTTAATTAATTCTTTTTCCTTTCCCATTCTTCTTAGGACATCTTGATTAGTAATCCTCGACACCCAACTAATTCTAAGTATTCTTCTATATGCCCACAGTTCAAAAGCTTCTAAACTGTTCATGTCCTTCTTTTTCAATGTCCACGCTTCCATTCCGTATAATAATTTTGAGAATACATAGCATCTTAGCAACCTCATTTTTGTGTTTAAACAAATGTCTCTCGAACAGAATGCATTTTTCATCTTATTAAAGATACTTCTGGCCTGTCCTATTCTCGATTTAATTTCTTCTGAGCTTTCAATCTCCTCATTTACAATTGTTCCGAGATATTTAAATTTACGTACTTGATCGACTCTTTCCCTATTGCTTGTAAGATTTTCTTGTTGGTGTGTTTTAGATATCACCATGAACTTAGTCTTGCTTACGTTAAGAGTCAAGCCAAATTCTTCACTTTTTTCTGCGACTTTGTCAAGAAGTAATTGTAGATCTTTGAGGTTTCCAGCTGGTAGTACAGTGTCATCAGCAAACCTAACATTGTTAATGTTTAGCCCATTCACTTTAATGCCAGCTATTTCATCTGATAGAGCTGCCTGGATTATGTCTTCTGAATACATATTAAACAATAAGGGTGAGAGAACGCAACCTTGTCTCACACCCCTCTTTATTTCTATATCATTCGATAATTCATTTTCTACCTTCACGGTTGCGGTTTGATTGTAGTAGAGGTTGTATATAATGCGGATGTCTTTCTTATCAAGTATTTTCTTTTCTAACAATTCTATGAGATGATCATGACGAACTTTGTCAAATGCTTTATTATAATCCAGAAAGCACACATATAGTGGCTGGTTAACCTCCATACATCGTTGCGCTAATATGTTAAAAGCAAATAATGCTTCTCTTGTACCGAGGGAACTTCTAAAACAGAATTGTGTTTCACTTATACCTTCTTCTACTTTTTTGTATATTCGTTGGTGTATAACTTTTAGAAATATCTTTAAGGTGTGACTCATTAAGCTTATTGTACGGTGATCATTACAAGTTTTGGCATTAGCCTTTTTGGGTAATGTAACAAAGGTAGATGTCAACCAATCCCTAGGAATAATTCCCGAATTATAAATATCATTAAACAATTGTACAAATATATCTATATGGTCTATTCCTATGAGTTTCAGGATGTCATTTGGTATTTTATCCGGTCCAGGGGCTTTTCCTGTCTTCGATTTGTTGATGTAATATTTCTTCTTTCGATATGCTTGGTCCTCGTTCTCCAATCACGTTATCATAAAATTTTTGATCTTTTCTTGTGTCTTCAAATAGTTCTTTGACATATTCTGTCCACCTGTCCAGTTTACCTTTAACATCAGGAATTATTTTGTCATTTTTATCTAACAATAAACTTGTACTTTTCTTTTTGCTAAGTCCAGCTAAATCTTTAACTTTTTTGTGTAAGTTGAAACTATCATGTCTTGTTTCATAACTCTCAATTTCAGAGCATTGTTCCTTGTACCATTCTTCTTTTGCTCGCCGTGTTTCTTTTCGTATTTCTGCATGTAATCTTTTATACTCACTTTCATCTCTGTTTTTCAGTATTCTTCTTTGTTCCATCAATTGTAATATCTTCTCTGTCATCCACTTCTTTTTCATGTTGTCGTGTTTGGTCACCATTATGTTTTTACATGCATTATTTAATGTGTCTTTTATAAGTTCCCATTTGCCATCAATATCTTCTGTTTGATTATTCTTTATCCTAACTAATTCCTTATTAATCTCTTCAGAAGTCTTTTGTTTAGTCAAGGGGTCTCTTAGAATAGTTGTATTTATATAGTCCTTCTTTTGTTTCTTTTGTATGGCTTTCAGTTTCACATGGAACTTTGCTACTAAAAGGTTATGATCAGAAAATATATCAGCTCCCGGATATGTTTTCACACCATGAATAGAATTTTTGTACCTCTTGTTTATAAGTATGAAATCAATTTGATTTCTGCAAACTTCTTCATTACAGTCTCTTGGTGATTTCCAAGTATAAAGTCTTCGTTTAGGGAGTTTAAAAAATGTGTTTGTAATAGACAGATTGTTTTCCTGGCAAAATTGTGACAGCAAATCTCCTCTTTCATTTCTTGTTCCTAAACCAAAAGGTCCAATAAGATCACCTTCACTTCCTTCACCTATTTTGGCATTAAAATCTCCCATGATGATAATAATGTCTCTGCTTTTTGAGGTTCCTATTGCTTGTGTTAATTCTTCATAAAATTTTCCTATTTCTTCTTGTTCTTTGTCGGCTGTTGGAGCATAGATTTGGATTAAATTAATATTTGTTTGTTTCGTTTGTAAATGTAGACTGATTACTCTATCTGAGATTGGTAAAATGCTTTTGACAGATTTACTAGCATACTCATCTAAAATTATTCCTACCCCACTCCTGTGCTGGCTATCAGAATTTCCCGAGTAATATACTTTCATGTTGTCAATGGTCATTTCTCCTGAGTCAGGCCATCTTGTTTCACTTACACCCAAAATATTAATTTTTAGACGTTTCATTTCTTGTATAACATTATTTACTTTGCCTGGTTGGTATAATGATCTTACATTCCAAGTTGCTATTGTTGCATTATTTTTGTATTTACTTGTGGCATTGTTCAAGGCTCTCCCCCCCGGAGATCCGAGTGGGGGAGTTGAAACTCCGGATAATTTGACATTGAACTCTGCCATGATGAGTTTTCCTGGGGATATCCATTGGATCTTTAATGCTGTGGTTTCCCGTTGCCTTCAGCATCCTATGCCGTTGACCACCCTTGGTGATTCTTCCGTCTTTAGGAGTGATTTCTCGCTCCAAGGACAAGAGGGTGCCCTTGCTCTACCAGCTCATCCGCCCTCTAGAAGGTCGTTGACTTAGTAGAGGGTTCTCCTTATCCCGGGAGAAACTCGGTCGCCAGAGCCTCGTTAGCGTAGCAGGGGATACCACGTGCCGGTGAGGTTGACATTTGTGTGGGAGAGGCTATTGGTGACGCATCCCACACCTTACCCCCCATTCGCGTCATATGAACATTATTATTAATGAAACAGATCGCCTACAGACACTAGAAGAAATTCTATAGAAATTTCGTGGTACTATATTTGTTCCACATTAGATTTAAAATCGGGATTTTGGCAAATTCAGCTCCATCCGAACTGCAGAAAGTACACAGCGTTTCTCTGTTTTGGTGATTGTTATCAATTTTTCAAATTACCGTTCGGTTCACGGTTTGAATACTATACTTGCGTCAGTACTTAAAGACAAAATCACAACGTATGTAGACAACACCCTTATCGCAGAAGCTAACTGGTCTGAACATAATTTGATTCTTCAACAAGTGTTGCAAACTTTTCGTGCACAAGGACTCACAGTTAATCTTGGCAAATAGAACTTTGGCAAAACTTCCATAAAATTTCTTGGGCATGTGATTTCAGCGGAAGGCATTGCGCCTGACCCGGAAAAACTTAAAGCTTTACGTGGCATTGCTGTTCCAACCACCAAGAAACAACTACGCAGCTTTCTGGGATTAATTAACTTTTTCCGTAAATTTATTCGTTACTCTGCTTTAGACACTCCTAGATTAAGTCAGTTGACGGAAAAAAAACTCTATTTGGTCCTGGGATAGCCAAGCACAGTCAGAGGTCGTTAATCTGAAACATGCCTTGTTGAATGCACCACTTCTGTCACACCCAGATCCTACCAGAAATTTTTCCATTGCCACGTACAGTTCTAACACCGCTCTAGGCGTACACATTTGTCAGGAAATTGAAGAAGACGGTACTACGGTAATTAAAAACAACGCCTTTGCAAGTCGCATTCTGTCACCTACTGAAAGCAGTTACTCTCTTACAGAGCCTGAAACATTATGTGTTGTATGGGCGTATAGGCAGTTTCTTTATGGAAGTCATACTACCGTTTTAGGTCATAGAGCTATACAGTTTTTACTTTACGCAAAATTTGACAGGTTAAGCAGATGGACGCTTTATTTACAGGAATTTAATTTTACAATTTTTCACATTCCCGGTACACAAAATATTGTAGCAAACGCATTATCCCGTTCTCTCAGCAACAATCAGCGAGACATCGCAACCGGCTTCTGGCAAGCAAATTTTAGTCTCATGTATATTCAATAAGTTGCATTTGAAAATTTCATTTCGTAGTCATTAGGAGACATAGCACAAGAGCAGAGCAAGGACTATGTATGGAAAGAAATTAAACACCTTTGGCAAGATAGAAATGTTACGATTAGCAACAATTATACTGTACGCAATAACATTGTTTCGCCGCTCTCACCCTGTCAGCAACAACTGGTTATTATGCATTCCTGACGAGCTTTTTAACAAAATAATTTGGTATACTCATTTAAGTTACGCACATTATGGAGCCAGAAAATATTGTATTGAGAGAGGTTATTTCGCCAGCATGGAGAAACGTATTCGACGAGTTTTAGCGTCATGTAGAATCTGCCAGAAAGCTAAATCAGACACGACTTCACATATTCCTCCGTTACATCCCATTGTACATATCAAATTGAGACATATGGCCGCTGTAGACATTTTTGGACAGATTCCCAGATGTAAAGGAAGTTTTTGTTACATCTTTGTCGCTGTTGAAGTCACTTCAAAATTTGTTACCTTCACTCCGTTACACAAAGCTACTGCTCAATATATTGCGAAATCATTTGTAAAACATTTTCTATTTCATGTAGGGCACGTACAGAAAGTAATTTCAGACTATAGACCACAATTTCGATATGTGATATGGACACGTATGTTACGAGCTAGAAACATTTCTCCAATCTATATATCCAGGTATCACGCTTCTTCTAACCCTTCTGAACGATTGATGCAAGAAATTGGTAAACTATGTAGAATATACTGCCATAAAAGACATATTGGTTGGGACACACACATACTGTCATTCCAGGATGTAATTAACTCCATACCAAATAAAGCTACTATGCTATCTCCGATTGTTATATTGAAAAATGTTGAACCACTCAACAAAATTAAAGAATTAGTATCTTTTCCTACATCTCGTCGACTACGTCACCATGAAATAATTGACATTGCGCTCAACAACATCAAACGTGCCACAGAGCGCCGCAGAAGACAACCAAAACAGGTTTGTACACGGCGTGAATTTCACATAGTGCAGAAAATAATGCTACGCACACACTATTTATCCAACAGAGGAAAGAGTAGGTGCAGTAAATCTGAGCTTCTATACGCTGGTACATATAAAATTCGCAGCATTTCTCAACCGAATGTAGTACACGTCGAAACTTTGACAACAAGAAAAACCAAGGGCAATCAATGGAATTACCGAGGCCGGTCGTGGAGAACGATGGCGGTGGCTGAGCGATGTAGTATAAGGTAAAAGCAAAATATTATTGTTCTTTATTGCCACGCACATATGTTAATTGCTACAACAGATTTTTGTACTACTGTTATATCAAAGTAGCATGTAAATGTTTTGAAAAAAATCTTTCGATAATAATCTTTCTTATAAAGATAACTTTCCACAGTGATTCATCTGAAATTAAAGTTTTTACTAATTTCTCTTAGCCATAGTCATGTCGATTGTTGTAAAGAAAATCAGTTGTTTTTCATACATAACCAAATCCAATTGCTAGCAATGTACTGGGCTGTGCCAGAAAAGTTTCTTATAGGAGCTGACATATACGCGTTATCCGGCGACATCATTGAGGTAAGAATTTTCTGTTTATTCAGAATGATTTTTCAGGTCAACGAAGCAGCACTGCTGACGTCCAGATTTACCAGTTTAGATTCACAGACAGCTAATTATTGAAAGGTTACATTACGTGATTTCTTTTGAAAGGTTATATATGGGTCACATTTTTATTGAGAGGTTAGTCATGTTTTTATTGCGAGTTTACGGAATTTAGCTGTTGGAAGGTTACATACTCTTCTACCGAGGACAGGATTTTGAATATTAGAACGTGAGACCGACCTGCGACCCATCAATATATCACTGCGTACCCTACATATCGTCAAATATGGAAAGATTATTACTCAATTACACTGCTCTCCCACCGAGGACAGGAGCTTCAATATTAGAACGCGAAACCAATCTCCAATCGATCAATATATCAGCGTGAACTGTGTCGATGTACTAAACATAAAATTCCTATCCTGCAGCATACAAAGTCAGCCCTTTTACATCATTCGTACATACACCGCGAAGACAGACAGCTCAGTACGCATACTCGCAGCGCTAGATGTTTACCACGAGGTCGGGCGGCCATCCACGCCAGAGCACCCTCAGAGGACCGAAGTCACTCTCGGAACTGTTCTACAAATTAGGGCTCGCATCCCCTCGGCACAAACGCGTTACCGTTTCTGGTCTGGACCTGCTTGCTTGCTTTTCTACACCCTTCCCCAGACTCTGAGATTATACATGTATTTTAACGTGGTTCACCATAATATTATACCATTTTCGAGGTTATTCTCGATATCAAGCACAGACCAGTAGCATACCGATAGCTCGCGTAACATAATTACAAACATATAGACTGGAAATTATTTCTCTACATACCCTAAACTTTAGCACTTCTCCCGTCTGCGTGGACCTTTACGTGAAAACTCGAAACCAATAGAGGAAACATATTTCCACTCTCGAACACCGATGTCGGTGATGTAACAGTTTCCAAATCATCCCTATAATTTACAAGGTCCACTAAGGTGTTTCTCAATGCCCGCCCGGTGAGCAGTGTGGTCTAAAGCACTGCTTTCTGGATGGGAAGGCGTGTGGGTCCCCAGCACGAATCCGCCCGGCGGATTAGTGTCGAGGTCCAATGTGTCGGCCACTCTGTGAATGGTTTTTAATGCGGTTTTCCATCTGCCTCGGCGAATGCGGGCTGGTTCCCCTTATTCCGCCTCAGTTACACTGTGTCGGCGATTGCTGTACAGGCACTTTCTCCATGTACACGTACACCATAAATACTCTATCACTCAAACATTGGGGTTACACTCGTCTGGTGTGAGTCGTTCGTGGGGGTCCACTGGGGGCAGAACCGCACAATAACCCTGGGTTCAGTGTGGGGTGGCGGTGGTGTGAGTGGACTGCTGTAGCCTGCTGTGGTGTTGTGAACCACTGAGGACTACAGCGGGGACGGAGCCTCTCTGTCGTACCTAGGTCACCAGTTCCATACAACACAATATATACAACAAGGCGTTTCTCATGTCTAGAGAATCAGAAAACGTGTCTTCCACCTGCTAGGTGAAAATACTAGAATCCATGTTCCCTCAACTAAAAACAGTCAACTGAACAATTTATATAGCGCAAACACACATCCATATTCAATCTCCTCAAATTTCCACGTGATCACGAAAGCTATGCAACACATACTATGTATTAGTTCACTATTCTGCCATCTAGAAATGTGTGTGTATGTGTGTGTGTGTGTGTGAAATCTTATGGGACTTAACTACTAAGGTCATCAGTCCCTAAGCTTACATACTACTTAACCTAAATTATCCTAAGGACAAACGCACACACATACTCATGCCCGAGGGAGGACTCGGAACTCCCTCCGGGACCAGCCGCACAGTCCATGACTGCAGCGCCTGAGAGCGCTCGGCTAATCCCGCGCGGCACTGCCATCTAGAGGACGACAAAGTTAACTCAGCTACATTCCTACAATCCAACGGGCCTCTCCATTCAGACAGATCCTACCGTTAATGGGAAACGTGAATCAGACTCAACACAGACCACGCATACATGGAATCATCCTAGAAAACCAGTCACATATACACTCCTGGAAATGGAAAAAAGAACACATTGACACCGGTGTGTCAGACCCACCATACTTGCTCCGGACACTGCGAGAGGGCTGTACAAGCAATGATCACACGCACGGCACAGCGGACACACCAGGAACCGCGGTGTTGGCCGTCGAATGGCGCTAGCTGCGCAGCATTTGTGCACCGCCGCCGTCAGTGTCAGCCAGTTTGCCGTGGCATACGGAGCTCCATCGCAGTCTTTAACACTGGTAGCATGCCGCGACAGCGTGGACGTGAACCGTATGTGCAGTTGACGGACTTTGAGCGAGGGCGTATAGTGGGCATGCGAGAGGCCGGGTGGACGTACCGCCGAATTGCTCAACACGTGGGGCGTGAGGTCTCCACAGTACATCGATGTTGTCGCCAGTGGTCGGCGGAAGGTGCACGTGCCCGTCGACCTGGGACCGGACCGCAGCGACGCACGGATGCACGCCAAGACCGTAGGATCCTACGCAGTGCCGTAGGGGACCGCACCGCCACTTCCCAGCAAATTAGGGACACTGTTGCTCCTGGGGTATCGGCGAGGACCATTCGCAACCGTCTCCATGAAGCTGGGCTACGGTCCCGCACACCGTTAGGCCGTCTTCCGCTCACGCCCCAACATCGTGCAGCCCGCCTCCAGTGGTGTCGCGACAGGCGTGAATGGATGGACGAATGGAGACGTGTCTTCTTCAGCGATGAGAGTCGCTTCTGCCTTGGTGCCAATGATGGTCGTATGCGTGTTTGGCGCCGTGCAGGTGAGCGCCACAATCAGGACTGCATACGACCGAGGCACACAGGGCCAACACCGGGCATCATGGTGTGGGGAGCGATCTCCTACCCTGGCCGTACACCACTGGTGATCGTCGAGGGGACACTGAATAGTGCACAGTACATCCAAACCGTCATCGAACCCATCGTTCTACCATTCCTAGACCGGCAAGGGAACTTGCTGTTCCAACAGGACAATGCACGTCCGCATGTATCCCGTGCCACCCAACGTGCTCTAGAAGGTGTAAGTCAACTACCCTGGCCAGCAAGATCTCCGGATCTGTCCCACATTGAGCATGTTTGGGACTGGATGAAGCGTCGTCTCACGCGGTCTGCACGTCCAGCACGAACGCTGGTCCAACTGAGGCGCCAGGTGGAAATGGCATGGCAAGCCGTTCCACAGGACTACATCCAGCATCTCTACGATCGTCTCCATGGGAGAATAGCAGCCTGCATTGCTGCGAAAGGTACACTGTACTAGTGCCGACATTGTGCATGCTCTGTTGCCTGTGTCTATGTGCCTGTGGTTCTGTCAGTGTGATCATGTGATGTATCTGACCCCAGGAATGTGTCAATAAAGTTTCCCCTTCCTGGGACAATGAATTCACGGTGTTCTTATTTCAATTTCCAGGAGTGTATATTTGATCGCTATACTTACAACTAAATGTTACGATCACAGTCTCAATTGCATGACATTTGACAATGAGGGAAGTATCGGAAATACACCCTGATGATGGCTGTGGCTCTAGAAATGGAAATATCTGTACCATTCTTTTGACTTGACATACTCTTCCCTCTGCTGTCACAGTATTCCACAGTTACCTCATTTGCGGATGTCGTTACACAAACACATACTTTATAAGCCTGATGCCAAAACGTGAACATATCACGCATCCCCTACTTCTACTAAGTATAATACTTCGTGAATAACAGATTGCCTACTGTACAAAATAATACTTGGAGAAAATCAGCCGTAGGTGGACATCAGTTTTTCTTGCAAATCTACCACTGTGCCTAGACGTAATTGGCCACATGTTAAAAATCTCAATCGCAAAAACTAATGCATATTACTGTCACAAGTGGTCTTGCTTCAACAGGTGCGCACAAGTATCCATATTAAAAGCTATACTGGCTTTATAAATCAATGAGGTGGTTCTCTTGTGTTAAGCTATCTGTACGATTTGGAATCAAGTCTCTCCATTCAACCACATACATGCATTGGATCCTATTGACAAGTCCTTTACGGTTACAACCACTACTCAATCATATTTCCGGTACTCTCATACCTCGAAACGAGTCACCTTTTTCGAACCTGTCTGTTACAGTAAAATTCAAACCTGGTTTTAGTTAGCACCTACGCATCTTGCAACTGCTCCCATGTCTACAGTGTTGCGCATGTGATCTTTCCAATTTAAGCTGGAACTGAGCAAAAGTCGTAGAAAGCCATATCCACCACCTTCTTCAACCCATGTAGAAACAGAACGATCTGAGTTAGTGCAACAGGACGGGGTTTCGGCCATTTGGTGGAAATGCGCACATTGTGGTGCGCCTCGGAACCACAGGTACTACAGTCCGAAGCAGATCCGCCTCCATTCATATCTATCAGCCCAACATGCTATCATCATTATTCTGTACCATCCAACAGAGAAAAATTACGAACTATAAAATCTCCACTAACTTTATCCGATATAGTGCTGGCGCGATGACGCATAGCTGCGATGTGGGTCTGGCGGAGAGTGTTGCGATGCTTCCCAGAACAGCATTCCTCCTACCAACCCTAACATGACACCCTGTCCGTCACTAAATTTACCCATAAAACTGCTGCTGCTGCCAGTGCAGGGACGATCCTATTAAATACACAGGTGTTGATCCACTGCAGGGGCCAGTTTAAGGTTCCACCACCTGTACTGTAGGGAGATGGTCGTATCCCGCGGACTGCTCTGTAAATAGCAAGAGGCGCCCCCTGTGGCCCTGTCTCGTTGTTCGAAACATTATTTGTTTCTGCTGTAGCACGCTTTGTACATCGCCATACATTTTGTTTTTCTGCCACAACTTCGAGGTCTGTGTCAGGTTCTAAACTGACATTAAGATGTTTCGATCCACGCGGGAAACTAGACGTCCCATGTAGATCATGTTACTATTGAGACGCAGTGGATCCACCTTCGAACGCTGACTAGGGTCTACTACGGTTCCTGAGAGCCATCTGTGATACATGCATATACACAGACATACAGAAAACAGAGAAAACACTCTCCAAATGTGGAGGTGACTGGGTACTATCGAGCACGCCTCCCGATCAGTGCGTTCGGACTAGGTGCTGGCAGCTGTGCTACACTTACAAGCAGTTTTAGAGCACAGAAGGAGAGGTTATGCCATGATCGCACAGATAGAACTGACATAAAAAAAAAAACGATATAACTGCGAAAATTGATGGGGAGTAGGTATAACTTGACCGAAAATACACCAAAATGTGGGGAAATTATGGAAGTACTTGCGTATCTTCTGGTTCGCGTAGAACAATTTGTTCATTTTGACAAGTATGCGGCAGCAATATGGATCCGAGAAAACGTCGACATGGAAGCGAAGGGAATCAGGGAAGCAGTAAATTTTTTTGCCGTCGAGGCAGCATTATACCGTATGCCTATTGAGGTACCAGTGATACACGCGAGTTGACTGCTGTACTTGACGCAATTCTGGAGACAGAGAACCATCCAAGCTTACTTGCATCTGTGTTAAAGGATAACAGAGAGTGGACAGGGTGATCGATTGAGATGGAGCTGTAACGAGGTACGATTTAATGATAGACTGATGATGCATTCTAGAGAGCGAGACGTTGCTGCAGGTCAGGTTTTCCACTGTTCTGTCAGGAATCAACAGTTACGTGACATATCCTGCGCTAGACTCATATACAGCCACGTGTTCTGTACGTGCTTTAAAGCACAGTCTATGTTCGTTAATGGGAAACCTGTCTGTCATCAGAGGACTTCCATCTCATGTGTGATGAAACGGGTCACTTTCCACTAAGCGAACTTTGATTTATGCGATGTACTCCATTCCCTGTCGCATCTTCGGTGTCAAATCGAGACTTCATTACTAAGTTAGCGATAGGTGCTTGTGAGACACTGCAATTCCCATGTATATACAGGGTGTTACAAAAAGGCACGGCCAAACTTTCAGGAAACATTCCTCACACACAAAGAAAGAAAATATGTTAAGTGGTAACGCTTACTTTCCATGTTAGAGCTCATTTTATTACTTCTCTTCAAATCGCATTAATCATGGAATGGAAACACACAGCAACAGAACGTACCAGCGTGACTTCAAACACTTTGTTACAGGAAATGTTCAAAATGTCCTCCGTTAGCGAGGATACATGCATCCACCCTCCGTCGCATGGAATCCCTGATGCGCTGATGCAGCCCTGGAGAATGGCGTATTGTATCACAGCCGTCCACAATACGAGCGCGAAGAGTCTCTACATTTGGTACCGGGGTTGCGTAGACAAGAGCTTTCAAATGCCCCCATAAATAAAAGACAAGAGGGTTGAGGTCAGGAGAGCGTGGAGCCCATGGAATTGGTCCGCCTCTACCAATCCATCGGTCACCGAATCTGTTGTTGAGAAGCGTACGAAGACTTCGATTGAAATGTGCAGGAGCTCCATCGTGCATGAACCACATGTTGTGTCTTACTTGTAAAGGCACATGTTCCAACAGCACAGGTAGAGTATCCCGTATGAAATAATGATAACGTGCTCCATTGAGCGTAGGTGGAAGAACACACTGACGGAACTAAAATGAGCTTTAACATGGAAATTAAGCGTTTCCGGCCACATGCCCACATAACATCTTTTCTTTATTTGTATGTGAGTAATGTTTCCTGAAAGTTTGGCCGTACCTTTTTGTAACACCCTGTATACATTTGCCTGACAGATGTGCTGTTTGCAGAGTTAGTGGAGGAACGACTTGTAATTTTCGCATGTCGGACGCTGCTGCTATGATTTCATCGGTTTCCTTGTATGAGCTCCAGTACTAACGATCATTTTATATAGGCCTAATGCAGGCATAATTTCTGAACCGTGATCGGATGTCGTCAGTGGACACTATATGTCTCCCGAAAGTTATATTGTGCTAGTATCACGCAAATGTTTTACGGAAGTAGTTTTTTTTGTTTTACGGTTCGATAACATAGTCTATAGTACAGAAACCGGGAAGAAGGATGTATATAATGCACTTTAAATATATATCTTACATTGGAATATTAACAGCGCCACATTCCATATGACTGATAAGCATTGGCGGCCGAAGACTTCCGGCATAAGAAGTCAGTCTCATTCTGCCAACGGCCTTGTCAAAGAGGGCGGAGGAGCGGATAGAGGTTCAGGGCACTCTCTTGTCCTAGGGGTGCGAAATTGCCCCTAAAGGCGGAAGAATCAGCAATGATCAACGACATGAGGATGCAGAAGGCAATGGAAACCACTGCATTAAAGACACGTAACGTGTATCCACAGGACATGTGGAATGTAATTGAAGAAGTGTCATGATGATCTCTCCATTGGCAAAAGATTCCGGATTAGTCCCCCATTCGGACCTCCGAGAGGGGACTGCCAAGGGGGAGGTTACCATGAGGAAAAGACTGAAAAATCAACGAAAGGATAGCGTTCTACGAGTCGGGGCGTGGAATGTCAGAAGTTTGAACGTAGTAGGGAAACTAGAAAATCTGAAAAGGGAAATGCAATGGCTCAATCTAGATATAGTAGGGGTCAGTGAAGTGAAGTGGAAGGAAGACAAGGATTTCTGGTCAGATGAGTATCGGGTAATATCAACAGCAGCAGAAAATGGTATAACAGGTGTAGGATTCGTTATGAATAGGAAGGTAGGGCAGAGGGTGTGTTACTGTGAACAGTCCAGTGACCGGGTTGTTCTAATCAGAATCGACAGCAGACCATCACCGACAACGATAGTTCAGGTATACATGCCGACGTCGCAAGCTGAAGATGAACAGATAGAAAAAGTGTATGAGGATAATGTGAAGACATCGAAAAAGATATGATTGTCGGAAGGACAGACTCAGCATACAGGGAAGTCAAAACAACCTTTGGTGACATTAAAAGCAACGGTGGTAACATTAAGAGTGCAACGGGAATTCCACTGTTAAATGCAGAGGAGAGAGCAGATAGGTGTATAGAATACATTGAAAGCCTCTATGAGGGTGAAGATTTGTCTGATGTGATAGAAGAAACAGGAGTCAATTTAGAAGAGATAGGGGATCCAGTATTAGAATCGGAATTTAAAAGAGCTTTGGAGGACTTACGGTCAAATAAGGCAGAAGGGATAGATAACATTCCATCAGAATTTTTAAAATCATTGGGGGAAGTGGCAACAAAACGACTATTCACGTTGGTGTGTAGAATATATGAGTCTGGCGACATACCATCTGACTTTCGGAAAAGCATCATCCACACAATTCCGAAGACGGCAAGAGCTGACAAGTGCGAGAATTATCGCACAATCAGCTTAACAGCTCATGCATCGAAGCTGCTTACAAGAATAATATACGGAAGAATGGAAAAGAAAATTGAGAATGCGCTAGGTGACGATCAGTTTAGCTTTAGGAAAAGTAAAGGGACGAGAGAGGCAATTCTGACGTTACGGCTAATAATGGAAGCAAGGCTAAAGAAAAATCAAGACACTTTCATAGGATTTGTCGACCTGGAAAAAGCGTTCGACAAAATGGTGCAAGCTGTTCGAGATTCTGAAAAAAGTAGGGGTAAGCTACAGGGAGAGACAGGTCATATACAATATGTACAACAACCAAGAGGGAATAATAAGAGTGGACGATCAAGAACGAAGTGCTCGTATTAAGAAGGGTGTAAGACAAGGCTGTAGCCTTTCGCCCCTACTCTTCAATCTGTACATCGAGGAAGCAATGATGGAAATAAAAGAAAGGTTCAGGAGTGGAATTAAAATACAAGGTGAAAGGATATCAATGATACAATTCGCTGATAACATTGCTATCCTGAGTGAAAGTGAAGAAGAATTAAATGATCTGCTGAACGGAATGAACAGTCTAATGAGAACACAGTATGGTTTGAGAGTAAATCGGAGAAAGATGAAGGTAATGAGAAGTAGTAGAAATGAGAAGAGCGAGAAACTTAACATCAGGATTGATGGTCACGAAGTCAATGAAGTTAAGGAATTCTGCTACCTAGGCAGTAAAATAACCAATGAGGGACGGAGCAAGAAGGACATCAAAAGCAGACTCGCTATGGCAAAAAAGGCATTTCTGGCCAAGAGAAGTCTATTAATATCAAATACCGGCCTTAATTTGAGGAAGAAATTTCTGAGGATGTACGTCTGGAGTACAGCATTGTATGGTAGTGAAACATGGACTGTGGGAAAACTGGAACAGGAAAGAATCGAAGCATTTGAAATGTGGTGCTATAGACGAATATTGAAAATTAGGTGGACTGATAAGGTAAGGAATGAGGAGGTTCTACGCAGAATCGGAGAGGAAAGGAATATGTGGAAAACACTGATAAGGGACAGGATGATAGGACATCTGCTAAGACATGAGGGAATGACTTCCATGGTACTAAGAGGTGCATTCAAGTTCTAAGGCCTCCAATTTTTTTTCTCCGGAGTGGAAAGAGATAGAAACATGCGCATTGTTTTAAAATGAAGCCGCGTTCATTGTCCATACGTCCAAGAGATGGCAGCACCATACGGAAGATGGAATTTTACCGCCAGCGGCGAGAATGAGAACTGTTTTAAATACTTAAAATTGCGACGTTTTCCTTACTTGAACAGCGTGCAATGATTCGTTTTCTGAATTTGCGTGGTGTGAAACCAATTGAAATTCATCAACAGTCGAAGGAGACATGTGGTGGTGGAGTTATGGATGTGTCGAATGTGCGTTCGTGGGTGCAACAGTTTAATGAAGGCAGAATATCGTGTGACAACAAACCGAAACAACCTCGGGCCCGCACAGGCCGGTCTGACGACATGATCGAGAAAGTGGAGAGGATTGTTTTGGGGGATCGCCGAATGACTTTTGAACAGATCGCCTCCAGAGTTGGCATTTCTGTGGGTTCTGTGCACACAATCCTGCATGACGACCTGAAAATGCGAAAAGTGTCATCCAGGTGGGTGCCACGAATGCGTTCCAAAGGGCACTACGGTAACAGGTGCATCCTACGAAAATGTTTTGAAGAACAAATTCCTTCCTGCACTGCAACAAAAACGTCCGGGAAGGGCAGCGCGTGTGCTGTTTCACCAAGACAACGCACCCGCACATTGAGCTAACGTTACGCAACAGGTTCTTCGTGATAACAACTTTGAAGTGATTCCTCATGCTCCCTACTCACCTGACCTGGCTCCTAGTGACTTTTGGCTTTTTCCAACACTGAAAGCCACTCTCTGTGGCCGCACATTCACCAGCCGTGCTGCTATTGCCTCAGCGATTTTCCAGTGGTCAAAACAGACTCCTAAAGAAACCTTCGCCGCTGCCATGGAATCATGGCGTCAGCGTTGTGAAAAATGTGTACGTCTGCAGGGCGATTACGTCGAGAAGTAACGCCAGTTTCATCGATTTCGGGTTAGTAGTTAGTTAGAAAAAAAATAGGAGGCCTTAGAACTTGAATGCACCTCGTAGAGGGAGCTGTAGAGGGCAAAAACTGTAGAGGAAGACAGAGATTGGAATACGTCAAGCAAATAATTGAGGACGTAGGTTGCAAGCGCTACTCTGAGATGAAGAAGTTAGCACAGGAAAGGAATTCGTGGCGGGCCGCATCAAACCAGTCAGTAGACTGATGACCAAAAAAAAAAAAAAACTATACATTGACAAGGAGTTCTAACCTCCTCGACGTGGGCGCATCTCGAGAAATCCTGTGCACTTGGATGTGTGAGGATTCGGCAGACTCCATTCATTCACGAGACGTGGAATGTAGCGGTCTTCTTCTGGTCGGTTACAGATTATATCGGTAACGATGTTGCAGGGCGGGTTGGTCATTGACAGATGTGTGAGGATCTTTCACGCTCTAACTTTACCCTAAGACAGCTCTGTGATTCCCATACGCAGAGAGACAGATTGTAAATTAAGCACTACGCTAGAGGTGTTAGAAACGCGTAGAGGGCTGTCTGATATACTTTGATGGTGTACGTGCTGGAGAATTATCAGTGAATGGACATACCACACAATAATCTATCCACGTTCGCATTGATACTCCCAGAGTGGAGAAGGGGTGATTTAGCTATGATACTGAAATTGGGAAACAAGCTGGCACGTCACTGGTCGGTGTGGAAGTTACTGTAATATTGCTAAAATTGTTCACACTATCAACAGTGATGTTCATTATTAGAGAACATCTATGTTGTCTCTTCCATTCCATCGACGTACTGGCATGCTGTTGGTTACCACACAGTGATTGACTCATATCGCTTGTTTGAGTTGGAGTAAGAGTGTTGGTGGATGGACAGCAACTTCTGGCGTGGATAGCACTGAAACAGTGATGGCGTACATGAATCAGTCGAAACGGAACATAGAGCCATCAGCTATTTCGTGACTATGACAGATGAGTTAAAATCTAGAGCTCATGAATCACTTTCGGACTGTAGTTTGGAAACTATCCACAACGTCGCAAAAACTCTCCCAATTTGCTGTGTGTGTGTGTGTGTGTGTGTGTGTGTGTGTGGTGTGTTAAGGCAGTCTCAGTAATAACATGATTTACATGGTGCGACATCTAGTTTTTTGCGAGAGGCCGTGGATCTTAACGTCTTAATGTCAGTGTAGAACGTGACACAGACCTCAAAGCCGTTGGAGAAAAAAAGTGTATGGCGGTGTACAAAGCGCGCTACAGCAGAAACAAATAATGTTTCAAACAACAAGGCAGGGCTACAGGGAGCGTCTCTGGCGATTTACAGTATAATCCATGGGATACTATAATCCTCCTACCGTACAGATGATGAAACCTTAAACTGGCTCCTGCAGTGGATCGAAAGCTGTATATTTAATACGATTGCCTGACAAGGGCGGCAGCAGCAGCTTGACAGGTAAATTCGATGGCGGACGGGGCGTCCCGTTGGGAATGCTATCCGCAACAGCTCTCTCTCTGCACCAGACCCATATCGCAGCTATGCGTCATCGAACCGGCACGGGTGCCTCGGTGCATTGTATATGGGATGAGGTTAGTGGAGCTAACATAGCTTGTAATTTTTCTGTGTTGGATGGTACAGAATAAAGATGATAGAATGTTGGGCTGATAGATGTGAATAGACGCGGATCTGATTCGGGCTGTAGTATTTGTATCTAGTTTGGAAACGAACCACAATGCGCGCATTTCCACCGAATGGTCAAAATACGGTTCTGTTGCAGTAACTCAGGTCGTTCTGCTTCCACATGGGTTGCTGCAGGTGGTGGATATGGTTTTCCCTGACTTCTGCTCAGTTCTGAATTAAATTGGAACGATCACATGTGCAAAGGTGTAAAAATGAGAGCAGTTGGAAGATGTGTAGGGACTGACTAAAAAAAGGTTGGCATTTTACTGTAGAACACAGGTTCGAGAAAGGTGACTTGTTTCGAGATATAAGAGTGTCAGAAATATGAGTAGTGGTTAAAGGACTCGTCGATAGCATTCAGTGCATGTATGTGGTTGAATTGAGAGACTTGATTCCAAATCGTGTAGACAGCGTAACACTAGAGATCTGAAATGCTAGTGTACATTTCTTACAACCTCGATCAGCACATCATCTGCTACTGCTGCTTGTGATTTTTCTCAATCAGTCATTGCCTATAACTCAGTGGATACATCGCAGAACCTCTGACATGGTATCGAGACAGAATACGTTACAAGGACTACAGAAATATTTGGCTTAGTGGCGCCAGGGAGTCGCAAATACAGCTCACAAACCACGTTCCTTAGCCGAATCAGTTTCAAAATTCAGCGATTTTATTACGTGATTGCACCATCGGCGATGTGTAACGGGAGTGCTGGTCTTATAATACACCTTCCTATAATCGTCCAGAAAAACCACCTCATTCAAAGGTAATGTCGTACCTCAATTTACGGAAACTTGTGTACACCTATAAAACCAAGACCGCTTGTGACAGTAACATGCATTAGTTGTTGCGATTGGGTTTTTCAACATCTCGCCAATTACGTCTCTCTTTCTAAGGCACAGTGGTAGTAGCACTCGCAAGAAGAATTTATGAAACATGTCCACCCATGGCTGATTTTCTCTCAATATTATTTTGTATCGTAGGCAACCAGTTCTTCACTAAGTATTATACTTAGTAGTAGTAGCGGATGCTTGATATGTTTGCATTTGAGCATCAGCCTTATTAAGGATGTGTTTATGTTCCGACATGTGCAGAGGAGATGACTGTAGAATACTGTGATAGCAGAGGGAAGAGTATGTCAAGTCATAAGAATGGTACGGATATTTCTATTTGCAGAGCCACAGCCGTTAGCGTGGTGTATTTCAAATACTTCGCTCATTGTCGAATATCGTTCAATTGAGACTGCGAGCCGGCCTGAGTGGCCGAGCAGTTCTAGGCGCTACAGTCTGGAACGGCGCGACCGCTACAGTCGCAGGCTCGAATCCTGCCTCGGGAATGGATGTGTGTGATGTCCTTAGGTTAGTTATGTTTAAGTAGTTCTAAGTTCTAGGGGACTGATGACCTCAGCAGTTAAGTCCCATAATGCTCAGAGCCATTTGAGACTACGATCGTAACATTTAGTTCTAATTATAGCAATCAAATATATATGTGACCAGATGTCTAGGCTGATTCTGTGTATACGTGGACTGTGCTGGGTCTGATTCACGTTTCCCGTTAAAGGTAGGATCTGTCTGAATGGAGAGGCCTGTTGAATCGTAGGAATGTAGCTGAGATAACTTTGTATTCTAGACGGCAGATTAGCGAACTATTGTAATACATAGTATGTGCTGGGTAACTTTCGTGATCACTTGGAAATTTGAGAAGATTGAATATGGATCTGTGTTTGCTCTATGTACATTGTTTGGTTGACTGCTTCTACACATTTCGTGCCTATGTTTAGTTGAGGGAACATGGATTGTAGTCTGTGCATTTAGCGGGTGAAATACACGTTTGCTGGTTCTTTAGACATGAGAGAAACCTTAGTTGACATTGTGAATTATATGGATGATTTGGAATCTGCTACATCACCGACATCGGTATTCGAGAGTGAAAATATCAGTTTCCTCTATTTGTTTCGAGTTCTCAGGTAAAGGCCCTCCCAGACATGATAAACGCAAAGGTTTTAGGTTTGCAAACAAATAATTTCCAGTCCATATCTTCGGAATTATGTTGCGCTGGCGATTGGTATGCTACTGCTCTGTGCTCGATATCGCGAAGAACCGCGAAAATGGTATAACATTATGGCGAACCACGCGAAAATACATCTTGTAATCCCAGAGACTGGATATGGGTGTAGAAAAGCAAGCAAGCAAGCAGGTCAGCATCCAGAAACAGTAGCGTGTTAGTGCCGAGGGGATGCTAGCCCAAATTTGTAGAACAGTTCTCAGAGTGACTTCGCTCCTCTGCAGATGCTCTGGCCTCCTATCGGGTGTGAATGCCTGCGTGACCTCACGGTAAATATCTAGTACCCCGAGCATACGTACTGTGCTGTGTTCGTAGTATATGTACGAATGATGTGAAAGGGGTGAGTTTGTATGGCGCAGGATAGGAACTGTATGTTTACTACATCAGCACGGTATATGGTGATATATTGATCGATTGGAGATTGGTTTCACGTTCAATTATTCAAGCTCCTGTCCTTGGTTGGGATTGCAGTGTAATTGAGTAAGAGGCTATCTGTATTTGACGATATGTAGGGCAGTTTGTAAGAGTTAATTGCTGGTGCAATATGGTGATCTGTGTAAAATAACTGCTAAAAGTCTGGTCTGCAGAAAGAAAGAAATGGTGGAGGGTGCTTCCACACCTGCAGGATCAGTAATTCAGAGGGTAAATTCGAAAAGAGCCAATCATAATGCTCGATTCATTCACATCTTTGTGCTGGGATATAGGAGCCTCTACTTATCCGTGATTTAGCTTGTGTATGTTGAAAGCAGGAAGGGTAAGACATGATGGATGGGGTGCCACATTAGAACTGCGAGGATGACTGCATTCGACGTTATTCTGCAATATTTCCGTAACCAGGTTCTGTTAAGGTAATAATTTCCGTCCATACAAGCTGAGACAACAAGAAAGCGAGCATTAACTATTTCTGGGACACTATACAATTTCCGAGAGGTCGACTTGGCTCTTATTTTGCATAGCCATGTCACATCAGTATAAGATTGTGAACCTTGTTAGATGCACTTGCAATGGTTTGTAGATACTCGCGTCCACTTCAGCGTCAGTCACACTGGGCAGTTGAGCATGGTTAGCTGTGTCTCGCATGTCACGCTACGAACAATGCATCCTGCGCTATTTGGTGATGTCAGTATCCTCAGGTATGGCATCATCAATGGTAAAATACACGTGCTGCCCAGAGCTGTCTTGCATAGGGGACCGGCGTAAGCACATGTTGCTGTTCTGTGACGTTAGTATAACACTCAGAGAACTGCAAATGTATACTCGAAAATGGAAGCTATTTTCATCTAGTCACTGTAGGTAGCAGTGGTGTGAAAGTGATGACTCGTGCTGGCATTCATCAGGCAGAGGCTCATGGTGGCGCCAGCGCGCTCTGCAAATAGGTCTTCGCTCCCATTTGGTCATGTCAGCAGCGGTGCCTAGGCGAACACGTATTTCGAGAGGAATTTCTCAGGTACCAAGTATGAAAGGGATGTCGCTGCCTCATGCTTATGGACCCGAACTGGCACCTGTGTGTGGTTTGACAGCTGACAGCCTCGTCACTTTGTGGGGCTGCCAGTAGTCTCCTGTGCGGTTTAGTGGACAGGAAGTGGCAGACAGTGCTTGTGCATGTTGATTGCCTGTCTTTTGCATTATTTTGTGAGCAGATCTGTAGGCTATGCTATGTGCTATTTGGGCAGTTTACGATTTGATTTCGTGTCTGCACATCTGTGTACTGCATTATTTAGGAGGAGTTTGCATGTCTATACTGAAATTATTTCGGTAATTTAGGCGCTGTTTCTGTGTCTGCAAAGCGTTATTTATCGGTAGTTTACAGGTCTGTGGCGTGGGCCCAATCATGTCAGAGCGTGTGTTCTATATGAGTGTGATAAATATACTCCATCCCTAAATAAATTGTTTCAAAATAAGTGAAGTACACTTCTTCCTTACCCTCTCGAGCAGCCCAGCGCACACAGAGTCATTTTCACGCCATTTTCCCCTCCAGACAACTATTTTGGATAATGTCACAGATGGGATGACAGCACCCTCTCTGTACTGTGTACTAGGTCAGTTGAACTCAAGATCTCATGGTGGAGACACTGTCACCAAAATAAAGACTAATTTCCAGCACAGTCAGAGTCCTTTTCCCACCATTTCTCCCACCCCATACTGTCATCTCGGATTACATCACAGAATGGATGACAGCACCCTTTGGTGGTGGTACTGTCTACTACCCCCAGACCTCGTGGCGAACACACTCTTTCCCACTCTCTTGGATAACAGTACTTGCATCATCAGCTGATGTCATGGCAGCCACTTGGATTACGTCTCAGATAACAGCGCCATCTGGCAGTGGTACTGTGTACTATGTCAGTTGGAGTCTGGACCCCATGATGACCACACTGTTGGCAGCCATCTTGGATTACGTCACAGATAAGAGCGCCCTCTGGCAGTGGTACTGTGTACTATGTGAGTTGGAGTCCAGACCCCATGGCGACCACACTTTTTCCCACCATTTCCCCCCACCATCTTGGATTATGTCACAGAAGGGATGACAGTACCCTCTGGTGGTGATACTGTGTACTAGGTGAGTTGGAATCGACTCCCTTAGCGACCACACTGGATGGTGGTAGTGAGTCTAATTGTATAAATAAAATAGTGCGCCAGCCGCAGTGGCCATGCGGTTCTAGGCACTGTAGTCCGGAACCGCGCGACTGCTATGGTCGCAGGTTCGAATCCTGCCTCGGGCATGGATGTGTGTGATGTCCTTAGGTTAGTTAGGTTTAAGTGGTTCTAAGTTCTAGGGGACTGATGACTTCAGATGTTAAGTCCCATAGTGCTCAGAACCATTTGAGCCATTTTTGAAAATAGTGCACGCAAAATAATAAATACTTAAATACTTATGTCATGCACAGGTCGAGTCATCTCGGAAGAGGTTGTGTTTGGGTGACTTAGGTTAGTGGAGGTGACCCAACTGCCCTTTCTTTCCCGCCATTTTCTTAGGTTAATAGAGATAGCTCAAGTGACCTTTGTTTAATGCGAAAATTCAAACTTTTCGCCAGTTCATAGGTGGAGGAGGCAGTTGCGTGACTTCGGTTAGTGGAGGTAGCCCAAAGGGCCGTTTCTTTCGTGCTATTTTCTTAGATTAGTTTACACCAATTGATCTATGTTACCACCAAAATTCAAATTTCCCAGCAATCCCTAGGAAGAGCTGCCAGTTGGATGACTTAGGTTAGTGGCGGTAGCGCAAGTGATCTTCCCGCGATTTGCTTAGGTCAGTACAGATAACTATGGTGTGATGCATTATCCTATTGGAATTTGAACTTCCCACCATTTTTCAGGGGGAGTGGGGGCTTAGGTTAGTGGAGGTAGCCCAATTGACATTCTTCCCACCAAAATTCAACCCCCACTCCACGATAAGCCGCCATCTTGAATGACCTCACGTCCACCATCTTAGATGACATGGTGTGCTGTTTCCAAGTCTATACGCCTCCATCTGGGATGACGTCATCGCCGTCATCTTGGTTGCATCTGGCAACAATGCAGAGTGGTTCAGAAAAGCTTTGTCCCCATACTCCCATTGTGAATCATCCATTACTCGAACAAAAAATTTATATGTACCTGCTTATAAAAGCTATTGCATCAAATTTTGTAGATTGAAATATATTGCAATAGTAAGCATATATTACCGTCTTCTCGTAAGTTTATGAATGACAAGAAAAGTAATAGCTGAAAACTTTGCAATCTCGAAAACAAGCTATACCCTGAGGGAATGTGTAGCTTTCATTACTTCTGCTAAGTGCCCATATGAGATGTATATTATCTTAAATCCTGTCTTGACTATGGTGCACAAATATAAATGTTTTAATGGAGACTGTTAAGTACTTGGCTGTAGTTATTAACTAACCAGAGAACTTTTACGTCTGTTTGTACAAGCACAATTGCAACGTATTCTCAAACATGGTCTATAAATTCAGCATTCCTAGCAAGTTAAAACTGTTACCAAAACTAGGACTCCAAATGACTCGAAATGATCATCTGCAAGGTAGCACAAACACCGCAAACTTGTCACAAATGTTGCTAGTGGCGCGTACTGCATTACAGAATAAAACGCCTCACGACATTCAATTGTGATATGTACGCAGCCGCACTTAAGTCGTTTGACTAGTATGTTAGCGGGACTTATTGGTGACAAATTTATTTCACCACATAGATCGCATATTAGGAGCTGCAGCCGCAGTGACGGAACGAAGCTATAGTTCTACATTAGTTCGAGACATCCTTGAAAAATAATTTTTTATAAATAATGTATGAATGGGCGTAAAATCTCATTTTTCCATTTGTTTATGACAATGTTTTACCTTTCTTGGTGCAGGTATACTTTGAATTTAGTTACAAATCCGCTTCCATCGTTGATGACGTAGTTCGTGTAGGAATATATAAGCCATGGGGTTGTTCTCGTCCTTGAAGAAGGGAACGTTTTGAAATCTTGTTGTCAATTTCAGCCCTTGTTGTCGTTAATAGCATTGCGCATTTAAATTTAATCAACTTCCATAGGCCCGTGTTTCGTGAACAGCCTACTGTTCAGTGCAGCGCTTTGTCAGTCAAGCCGCAGTGTTCGCAGTACGGGTTTCCCGTGGGTCTCAAGCGGTGTCGCCGTCATTCTGTCGGAAACAGATCGTTTAAGAACACGTCAGTGGCCGAGAGACCGAAAAGCTAGACCACATCAGCTTCCAGTCAAGATCTTTGTGTTTTACTTGGATTATTAACGCGTACACTGGTTCTTTCTGTAGTTCTCCCGTGATCTTTATTGTACTGACGTTCTTTTCATTCATCTACAATATCCTTGTGGTTTTAAGAGTGCTAGTGACATATTTGGATGTCCGTTCTTGAGCTCTACTTCTTGTGATAATTCCCCATGAGGCCTTCAGTAAATCAGACTGACTTGCTGGTCGTTTCAAGGATCTTATAAGATTTTTAGTTACGAGGGCTAATCATTTTTTCTCACATTCTAATAAGCGTAATCCACCTTAATTTGACTGTTTTGTTAACTGGATTCTGGCTACGCGGAGTAACATCCCTTTAGAGATGAACCATCGTGTATACTTCTTTATTTGGGCGGTATAGTGTCGTTCTGTGGCTATTATTTGACCTGTATATCACGTTTTTGAAGGAGGCAGCATATTGACATATTGCGTCCTTTGAATAAGATTTAAGTTCACGATGCTGATCGCTAGTAAGGCGCCTCTGATTTTTTCCACCATTGATTTGGAATTATCCTCAAGCAATTCGTTCATGTTCTTCTTTAGTTTAAGGTCGACTACTTCCAATTCGCCGCGTTTTGTGTACGAATGAGGCCTCAGTTGTGAAGTTTTATTCAACCACAGGAGCTGGGTTTTGTTGTCGTTTATTGTCGCTCCTACTGCTTCCCGACAAGCAACCACTATTTCCAGTATCTTCCCAATGTGTTGATGCTGCGCAGTGACGGATTCACACATAGGCCACCTATGCACGGGCCTAGGGGCGGCACCTTAAGCGGGGGCGGAATTTTTGCTCTGTACTCGTTTTAACCTTTTACGTTTCAAAATAACTGGGCTTACAAGCGACAAAATTTTTTAGTATTGTTAAACAACTTGCTAGTTTAAATAAGCCTTAAGAACGAAATTCGACAGTACGAGTTTGGAAATATACTTAGTTTACTTGGTGACTGAATGAAAACTTAACTTTGAAGTAAGCTGTCAGAACGGCAATCTACAATACAATGATTGAAGCGTTATTATTCCGAGAATTTTGTCGGCTTCTACTTAGGCCGACCATATTTTCCCCGTGAAACTACCGGAACCCCTGAAAAGCTGTGATAAACTAATCAGCAGTTTCTTAAATACCAGGCCCGCATCTCGTGGTCGTGCGGTAGCGTTCTCGCTTCCCACGCCCGGGTTCCCGGGTTCGATTCCCGGCGGGGTCAGGGATTTTCTCTGCCTCGTGATGGCTGGGTGTTGTGTGCTGTCCTTAGGTTAGTTAGGTTTAAGTAGTTCTAAGTTCTAGGGGACTTATGACCACAGCAGTTGAGTCCCATAGTGCTCAGAGCCATTTTTTTTCTTAAATACCAGCATGTGTGGGCCTTAGTATGTAAAACCCGACTCTACTTAAATTTCTTGTAGAAATTACGGGGAGGTATCAAGTGAACCCTCCATTACTGTAATTAATGTGCTTCTACTTCTGACTGACTACAGAGAAACATGTGACAATGAAATTAAATTATTCTGCGTTATCGTTCTTTCATAGCACAGTTACGTCGAGTAATCCGAGTTGGTCAGTTCATCGCTCCCTGTTTAAAGGAGAAATGTTTGTGCTCGCGTGCCGTGTTTAAAGTAAAAAGCTTTGTGCTCATGTGCAATGCAATACGTTTGTGCTCATGTGCGGTGCAATACGTTTGGAACTGGATACAGTCTTCCTTTTTTCCTTTTACATTTTTCCTTTTGTTTTGACTATCGGTTAACAATTTCGTAAGTGTCTTAACATGAATAACTGGAAAAAAGCAAACATGCATAATTAAGTGGAACGACATTTCGGAAGTTATCCAAGGAAAGGCGAGAACGAGAAGCCAATGTTCTATAAACGCTTGGCAGAGTAGATATACTTTTCGCAAAAAATGTTTCTGGTTCGATTTCAAGTTCAAGTAGTACGGATGTTGTTTCTGGTACTGCAGCTGTTGTAAAAGAAGTAAATACAGACGAAACAAAAGTTAAAAATGAAGAAAAGCAAATTGTTCTTGATTTCAAGATCACGAAAAACTAATTCCGAGTCAGACATTACAAAAAGAAATAACCTCGTTAGTGACGATCCAGCAGAATGGTGTGTCAATGAATCAACAATAGACATTCCCTTACAACGTGGCATTGATCAAAATCCTAATGGTGATTTTTCTAATTCTAGAAGATCAATAGGCGATAAAACCGGATATTTGAACAAAAATGTATTTTACCGTAAACTTTTAAACGTTGAATCGACTTTGCGTGATTTCCTATTATTCTCCCGTAGCACCGGAGCTGTTTCTTGTGCACCATGTAAATTGTTCGGAGATAAGGCCGCGATTGCTACTAATGGTTATGCAGATTGGAAAAATATTTGTAATATTTTGTCTCATCATGAGAAATCACTTGAACAGAAAAATGCTGAGTTATCACTCTTAACAAGAGAAAAGTCACTTGGAACAATAGACAACCATTTAGAATCGTATGCTGAGACAGGGAAAATCTACTGTTGCAGTGTGTTGAAAAGGGTGTTTGCAGTAGTGAAGGAGCTAACAAGTCGTGACTTTTCCTAGATGGACACGTTGAAAGATTCCGTTCATTTCATGATGGTCAATTTATGAAGTCTCTTGAGCTTATAGCCGAGTTTGATCCTTTTCTCACAGAGCACAATGAACAATATGGAAATTAAGGGCAGGGATATATGTTATCTTTCTTTAATAATCTGCGATGAAATAATAGAGCTTCTTTCTGAACGAATAAAAAGAATTATCATAAATGAAATAAAACAGGCCAAATATGTCTCTATAATAGTAAATTCTACTGCAGACATTTCACATATTGATCAATTATCTTTCATATTAAGATATGTGAAAGAGAATGGTGAACCCGTTGAACGTTTCCTTCTGTTTTACCAGACCCGGGACAAAAGTCCGAAAACTTAGCTGAGGCCGTACTACTCCTGTCTCCAAATTCCATTGATATTACTGAATGTAGAGGCCATTCATATGAAAACTCTAGTTATATGTCAGGAACCTACACTGGTTTTCAGGCACGCATTAAAGAACGAAATCCGAAAGCGCATTTTGTGCCTTGTGCAGCACATTCTTTGAATTCAGTCGGCACTAGTGCTGCAAGCTGTTGTCGGGAAACATATTCATTTTTCAGTTTAGTGCAGAACCTTTATAATTTTTTCTCTGCTTCTACACAGTGCTGGGATAAACTTGTTTCTTTCATGAAACCAGAATGCAAACGGTATGAAGTTTATCAAACACACGTTGGTCAGCAAGAGAGCAAGCGTGTGTAAGTCTGTATGAAAACTGGTAGGGCGTTGTCAAAGCCCTCATACATATTGCCAATAATACGTTTGAAAAACCACTAGTGCGAAACGAGGCTACATCTTTATTGAATCAACTCAGCAGACTAGAAACAATATTCATGATGACGGCTTGGAAGGACATACTCCAGAGATTTAATAGTGTAAATATGAAATTTCAAAGCATAAATATTGATACGAAAATGGTGCATGAATTACATGAATCACTTGTAGGATTTATTGCATCTATTCATGGCATGTTCGACTATTATGAAAATAAATCCATAGAGACTGTGATTGATATAGACTATGACTGCACCTATAAAGGTCACGAAAACGCAAACTTCATGATGACGAAGAAGCGGACTCCGAAGAAGTTTTTCTAACTGGAAATGGAAATGAAGTCTCATGCTTCTTGACAGCGTATTTTTCTGACTGGAAGGGAAAAATTTGGAGTCGAAACATTTGTCCCAGTTCTCGACAACTTGTACGCCGAATTAGTGGGGAGGAAGGACAGCTGTAGAACACTGTTGGACTCCTCCACAGTTTTCAGTGACCTTAAGAACAGTTCACCTGACGATATTGCTAAATGTGCAGCAAAACTCCAAGCGACATATGACACAGATTTAGAGCTTCCTTCCCTAGTGAACGTGTACATTTCGCAGAGCTTTTGAAATCTTCTGAGATTAGTGATAACCAGTCGAAATGAATAAATTTTTACGGAAAGAGAGGTTACAGTCCGCGTTTCCGAATGCTGACATTGCTGTTAGAACATTTCTATGTACGGAACTTACAAATTGTTGAGCAGAGAGCTCGTTTTCGGCTCTTAAAAAGACTGAAATCGTACCTACGTTGTCTGAGGAGAGATTGAACGCCTCGCCCATTCTTCACATCGAAGCCAACCTCCCAACAGATAACCGTCTGAACTATGAAGATATGATCAATGAGTTTTCTGCCGCCAAAGCCAGACGCAAACCTTACTCACAGGTGAGTTTGTTTATTTAATCATATTAGTTTTAAAATTTTAAGATTATAATGTGATTTTTATTATAAGTTAGAGCATATTGATTGGGTTTACAAACTACGTATTACCTGTTTCTTTCACAATTGCCGATGGCAGAACGCGGAACTAAACCTCGTTTACGTGCAGACGTGACCCAGGTCGCTCGGCGCTGCACCAGTGAAGTCATATTACAGCTGATGCGCATTCTTGGCGTCTGCTGAAATGTATAGTTATCGCGGAAATATACGTCATCGGAGAGTACGCTCAGGTGAAAAAGTGTTAATGAATAACGTAGTTCAGTTGTGTCGATAAATACGTAAAAGCTTTGCTAATACCGTTAGAAGGAGCTACGGTGAGAGCAGTAGCTGCAGTACAAAACTGTTCAGCCCTTACATCGATTAAAAGTATTGTGTACACTTATTATGCAGCATCTAGCTACACAGACACTAATGCTTTACACGTTAACTATTAGATTATAGAACAAATTTGATTTTTCCACATTAGTCTATAAAATTATGTAATAGCAAATCCAGTTCTGTGTTTGTTCGTCAGTATTTTGTTATTAGTTCGTGAACCGACATCTCTATTTCATTTTCATTTCTAACGCTTTCCTATAGATTCACGTATTAATACCGAACGTGGTTTGTTTATTTGCTGCACATTCGAGTTTAATTTTAATTTTGAACACATCTTTGTAAAAGTACGTATTAATTTCTAATGTATGACTCGTTCAATTTTTAGATAGTAAGACAACTTTTTTATTTTCGTTTTCAACGGTTTCGTGTAAAAGAACATATTAAAAGTGAATGTATAACAAAAGTCCGTTGTTTCCTACGCGCTCTGCTGAATTTTTAGGCCATAAAAGAAAAGTTATTTTCCTTGTGTTCGTTTCTGTTGTCTTTCGACAGATAAATGTGTTAGCACAATGCAGTTTTAAGTTTGTTTTATCCGCTGCCGTACACCAAGTACAGTTCAGGAACCATATTTCATTTTGATTGAGCGCGACTAGAGCGCTGACGCGTCCTTCAGAACAACGAATAGCGGAGTACGGAAACAGCAAAACAGCAGTTGTGAAGTGCTCGGGTGATATTACTTAAAAAATGTTATTTTTTTTTCGGGGGGGGGGGGGGGTGCATATAATGTGGTATTCCTAGGGGCGCAAAATGTTTAAAATCGGCCGGCCGCGGTGGCGTCGCGGTTCTGGGCGCGCAGTCCGGAACCGTGCGACTGCTACGGTCGCAGGTTCGAATCCTGCCTCGGGCATGGATGTGTGTGATGTCCTTAGGTTACTTAGGTTTAAGTAGTTCTAAGTTCTAGGGGACTGATGACCACAGCAGTTGAGTCCCATAGTGCTCAGAGCCATTTGTTTAAAATCTCCACTGATACTGCGTGGTACAAGTGTTATATCGTCGGCATAAGTGTTCACGGTGAACCTTTGTCCACCGATATTTACTTGTATTGTAGAGATATGGTTGGTGTTTCAGCAGATCACTGGTTCCAAGGAAAGTATATATAATGTCATGGAAACGGGCATCTCTGCCTGACTGAGCGCTGAGTAGAGAACTCACCCGCCAAGTGGCTGTTTATTCGTATTTTGGAGCCCATGGCATTCCTGTCTAGTAGTAGCAGATCTATTGCGACCCGTGGGAAGTTATGGTGTTGCAACACCTTCCTTAGAAATTAGTAGTCCATCAATGGTCCTGCTGTTGGGAACACTACGCGTTCGGCCAGGCCTTTCTCTCTATGGAAGAGACCCTTTTAGCCTGCTAATATGCGTACCATTATTTTTGAGTCGGTACATAACAAAATTATAAGCCTATAACGAGTTATACTTGTTGGTTTCGAAGTATTGGGCGCAAGGACTATAATTCCTGATATATTTAATCCACTCTTTGTTTCTCTTCCATCAGCTCCGTGAATTCCTCATTGATAAATGAAGCAGGGCTGTAATTTCGTGGTAGGAGACTATAGATTCTATCTAATAGTCTTCTATAGGCTTTAATCGCCAAATTATTAATTTACATTTAATTATAATCAATACTGATAAGAATGACACGTTTTTCACGAATTTTTACTGTGCCGTTGCCTGAGAAGAGAGTACTCTGATAACATGCGAGTTGTAACGCTATAGCCGGCCGGAGTGGCCGTGCGGTTCTAGGCGCTACAGTCTGGAGCCGAGCGACCGCTACGGTCGCAGGTTCGTATCCTGCCTCGGGCATGGATATGTGTGATGTCCTTAGGTTAGTTAGGTTTAATTAGTTGTAGGCGACTGATGACCTCAGACGTTAAGTCGCATAGTGCTCAGAGCCATTTTTATAACGCTATAATAACTAAATACGAGAATTCTTTAAGTACCAATGTGATGTTTCTCGTAGTTTTATTAGAAAAATAGCATTAATAATGCTTCGTCCTCGAAACATTCAATGTGCTAGTGCTTAGGAACAGCATATATTCATGGGGTGTAAGCGACATCGTAAAACCCATTGAACAAGACAAGTACAATATGGCGTCCTGCTTTGTGCCGGCCTCAAGCTTTCTGTTTGCGATGTAGGGAGCCTTCTCGCTTCCTATTGGTTCCACTTTACGTGACACGTAACTGAAATATCACGAAAGGTATTTTATGTTTCACGTCACGGAGTGGCTCCACAACGTGAATTTGCAAGAAGTGACGTCACAAGACTCATAGAGCACCAAGCCAACCTTAGATAACTCGTCCCGTGTGCCGACGGCTTTAGTATCTTAAAACTGATAGTTATACCGAAGTAATTCTACATCTATATCACTGACTGCACTCTGCTGTAAAATTATGCAACATGTTGTTCGCATACGCGTTATGAGGTTTCTGGAGAATGAAAGTAATATGGATACCGTATACATAGATATTGCGAAACAGTCCGTTCACACAGGTTGGTACCGTGTTCCTCGACTTCCGGAAGGCATTCGATACAGTTGCCCACTGTTGCTTACTGAACAAAATACGAGCTCACAGAGTATTGGATCAGAATTGTGTCTCGATTCAGTATTTTTTGGGAAACAAGTCATTATCTTATTCCTAACGGGACCAAACGGACATAAGTAGATGTAATTTCAGGCGCAATCCAAGTGGCCATTATTACATACAGTACATGAATGTGATCGATTGCTTAACTTCGGAAGTTCCATGAGGCTTTCTACAGACGATGCTGTAGCCTGTAGGCTGTGTGGTGTGACGTTAGGAAAACGTGGTCAGATGCAGCAGTCCCAGCGAGGACTCAGTGGCTGGTGCAGCCTCTGGCGCTGAGTGCTGAACGTAAATAAACGGAACTGGTTCCTCGTAAAAATTTATTTTCCATGACGCTAATGGTGAATATTCACTGGAAGCAGTAACAAGGGCCGCATAGCTAGGAATAATCTTCCGGTGAGACCTCACGTGGAATGAGTACATAAAATTGATTATAGGTAAGGCAGATGTCGGTGTCTGATTCATTGGGAACCTGCTAAAGAAACGTAATTCATCCCCAAAAGATGTTTCTTACAAACTAGTTGTTCGACCGTATTTGAGTATTTTTCAGCAGTTTTGGACAGTTACCAAGTAGGAGTAACAAAGAAGACGCAGAAGCACCAAAGAAGAGCTGCAAGCTTCGTGACGGTATCGTTCAGTAAGCGTGAGAGGAAATAACTGAGGTGCTCAACAAGCTCCAGCAGCAGGCGCTACAAGAGAGGTGTCGTGAAGCACTGAGGGGTGAGTGCTGGAATTCTGACAGCGTACGTATTGCTTCTTCTCACATCGAGAAACAACCACGAATAAATAGAAAAAAAGTCATAAGGAACCAACCATGCCGAAGTTTATTGACAGTCGTTGTTCCCACGGACGAACGTGAATGCAACAGTTTTAAGGGTCTCGTCTTAAGGACAGTTTCCATTGTCGTCACAGATTATTTTTTTCCTGAGACGTTGGGTTTTCCACAGTGAACCTGTTCGGAATTTGAACCACGTGACGTTCAGTAACAGTAAATGCCTACGCTACGACCAACTGCGAACAGTGCAGGAGCCACGTTACTGCACAATTTTTGGCGCCGTTGAGGCACAGCGTGCTCTGAAAGAGTCGCCGCAGTGTCGCTCGGTTTGCCACACAAACAGAGAAGAGGAGGCAGTGATTTGGCTCTTACCCAACACAGGAGGGACAGCATTCAACAAGCCACCTTTGCTAATTGAGCCTCTGGTAAGTAGCCTTAATGAAGAGCCAGGCGCAGTCAGCGTCAAAGGGAGCTTGAATGGTAGCGGCGAGGACCGACGGCACGTGTGTCGCTACACGAGAGGGGTGCCGCCAGTACAGCCTGTTACGGTACTCTGTAACCTGAGTCTTACACAGTGGGTGCTACAACGATGACTGCAATTATACTGAAGTATTAGCAGCGATAATTTTAAACGTACACATGAAGGGCTTATTTCAATAGTGGCACAAGTCCATTTTTGTTCATTCTCAGATACGAGTCCTTGAGTTAAATGAGCGCTGAAAAATCTGCAGCTGATATACCAGAACTATTCAAGTATATATACTTGAATAGTATATATACTTGAATAGTTCTGGTATCTCAACTGCAGATTAGGACTCTGTATCACAGAATGAACAAAAATGGACTTGTACCACTATTGAATTAAGCCCTTCATGTGAAGTTGCCCTTTAGTAGTTCTACATATTTCATTTTTTACATGCTTTCCGTAACTCTGCCTTATATTCTACAAGATATGCCATAACAGTTTGTAGAATACCTACATTTTCACGTTAGCGTTATTCTGTGCTAACGTAAACCCTTGTCGTCTTCGCACACATAGTTTTATTTCCAGCATTTTAACTGTATTATTTTCTAGAAATAAGATACAATCGTAACGGTAAAGGATAATGGGGAGTATGCGTAGTCTAAAAGACTGTCAACTGTTTCAACGACGCCTCTATATGACGTTATAACAAGGTTTAGCCTTTCCGGTCCTTTCGGGTGCCGCGCGGGATTAGCCGAGCAGTCTTAGGCGCTGCAGTCATGGACTGTGGGGCTGGTCCCGGCGGCGGTTCGAGTCCTCCCTCGGGCATGGGTGTGTGTGTGTGTGTGTGTTTGTCCTTAGGATAATTTAGGTTAAGTAGTGTGTAAGCTTAGGGACTGATGACCTTAGCAGTTAAGTCCCATAAGATTTCACAAACATTTTGTGGTGTGCGTACTGTAAGACCTTCGGTACACACACCATCAGATTATTTGACTTGTCGCTCTAGCGAAGTAGGCGAGTGTCAGCAATATGTCTCGTGGTCTTATCGTGGCGTGTTTATCTTCTGCCGTTAGGTCAGATGATAGAAATGCCACTTGCACGCTTAGAGTAGCAGATTGACGGTGACCAACTTTAAACAGAACTCGATTAATTTTCACACACATTTATTAAAATAATAACTATCATAAACCTTACTTAACTTGTTTCTGGATACTATTTACAATTGACAATCTTAAGTTAATCTTATTCTCACATATCTCTCATACTTGACAAAGAGTCTATACATTTCTCTTCATGGCTAATATACAGGAATATGATACTCTTATTAGGCGCAGACTGAAACTTGACTATAGACTAATGCAGACTGATACAGACTGACTAATCGGAGGTATGTAAACTCGTTATAATATCTCGCGCGTTCAGGTATCACTGCGCGAGTGTGATCCGCAAGGAGAAAAGGTTCTATCGGCGGGAGCAGAATTTGATCCGTCTTTATGGCAGCGCCATCTCGTAGAGCGGAGACGCACGAGCGCTGCGCCTGCGCTGTTGTGCTTAGCGGGGCGCGCTCTAGTAGGGAAGTTGTGTACGCGCTGACTGCGGGGAACTATGTACACAACACATTTGAACATTTTTTTTTTGAACAATTCTCTTAAAATCGGACACATGTTCATAGGACTATTTCAGTTTAAAGTATGTGACATCCCTCCTGAATCTATAAGCTCAACAAAGATAGTAAGGAGGTAACAGCGGCCTGTTTTGATAATCAGTTAGTAAAACAGCCAAGCTCGCAGAATATCTCATTTATTAAAATGTCCGGTTTCGACCCCTATAATTGGCCACCTTAAGATTATAAGCACTATAAAGATGTGAAACTGCTTGTTATTTACACATGGTGTTTACACATTTGGCTGAAGTGGACGTCGTGGTGAGCAGCTACATGTGGCCACAACGATAGCTGCTGCCACTGACTATTGTGCCACGTGTCAAATAGTGTAAAAATGCGAGCACATTTGCTGCATTGCGTCAGCTTCAGCCTATGGGAACTTAAGTTACGTAAAAAGCATGATACCTTGTGAATAAAATCAAAAGTAATGGGTCAGTTCTACGTACGTCATTATACAATTATAAGTGTTTAAACGAATAATACAGTTATCAGTTTATGGAAGACAAGAAACGCCTATAGAAATAGTTTTAGGGTTTAACTCTTCAGGCTTTCCCGGCGATCTAATGACATCTTGGGTTGTCGGGTGTTCTGCCGGATATCAGCGTCGTACTTGCACGATATTTCGGTCACGTAGCTCGTAACCTTCGTCAGGTGCGACCTGAGACTGCTCCTCGAGTGGACCTGGTCCAGTATTTATGCCTATGGCCTTCCCCCCTCCACCAACGGCTGCAGGCGCTTCCTCTGTGGTCCGCGCCCATTCCCTGCGACCTGCTGGAGCGTTGCTGCTCCGTTTTCCGTCCGCTGCGGTTCTAGGTGTTCCCTCTGCGGTCCGCGCCCACCAACCCCGCTCCTGGGGGTTTCATCTACGGTCTGGGGTACCAAGCGTTCCCCCTGCGGTCCGCGCCCGCTCACCACGACCTGTTGGAGCGTTGCCGCTCCGTTTTTCGTCCACTGCGGCTCTGGATGTTCCCTCTGCGGTCCGCGCCCACCAGTCCCACTTCTGGGTGTTCCATCTTCGGTCTGGTGCTCCTGGCAGTCCGTCAGGGGCTCGTTTTCCATCTCCATGTCTCTGGTTCTTCTGTTTGTGCAGTGTTGCAGCTGGCCCCGTTGCTCCTTTAACAATTCCAGAGCCGGATCCCAGGCTCTGCTTAGCTGGTACCCTGTGTCACGGTTCATAAGATCGTCAGCCATTTTAATTTCTATCGATTCTCTTATAACACTGTCCCAAAATCTGGGAGTTTGTGCTAGAATCCTGGTATCCTCATACTTCATGGCATGATCTAGTTCTAGACAGTGTTCAGCAATGGCTGACTTAGTCACCTGTCTTAATCTAGTGTGCCTCTGATGTTCTTTGCACCTGATCTCCATAGTTCTTGTCGTCTGGCCAATGTAGGACCTGCCACATTGACAAAGTATATTGTAAATCCCTGGTTTTCGTAACCCCAGGTCGTCTTTGACACTCCCCAGCAGTCCCCCAATCTTGTTGGATGGACAGAAAACACACTTGATATTGTGTTTACGGAGGATCCTACTGATTCTGGCAGAAATAGAGCCAGCATAGGGCAGATATGCCACCTTCTTTGTTTCATCTTGGTCTTCTTCAGGAACCTGTGGTATGGTGGCTGGTTGGAGTGCCCTTTCAGTTTGTCTGTCCGTGTATCCATTCTTGGAGAAAACTGTTTTGAGATGTTCTATCTCTATAGGTAGATTCTCTTGGTCTGACAGGGCATGTGCTCTGTGGACCAAAGTCTTCAGAACCACATTCTTCTGTGCAGGGTGGTGACAGCTGCTGGCCTGCAGATATAAATCAGTGTGTGTTGGTTTTCGGTACACACTGTGGCCAATTGATCCATCTGCTTTCCTCTGGACTAGTACATCCAGAAATGGCAGCTGGCCATTCTTCTCCAGTTCCATGGTGAACTTGATATTAGGGTGGCATGAGTTAAGATGTTCAAGAAACTCATTGAGCCTGTCCATCCCATGTGGCCAGATCACGAAGGTGTCATCCACATACCTAAAGAAGCATGTGGGTTTAAATGTGGCTGTCTCCAATGCCCTCTCCTCAAAACTCTCCATAAACATGTTGGCAACCACAGGGGACAGTGGGTTGCCCATAGCTACACCTTCTGTTTGCTCGTAATATTGGTTTCTGTACAGGAAATACGTGGATGTCAGTGTATGACTGAACAGGTCCAACAGAGCACCGTCAAATTTCTCTGTAATCAGTTCTAGTGAGTCCTTCAGTGGGACCCTGGTGAACAGCGATACCACATCAAAACTGACCATGATGTCCGAATCTGTGATGTGCAGTTGCTTGAGGCGTTGCAGGAAATCTTCTGAGTTGCGGATGTGGTGAATACATTTGCCCACATATGGAGACAGGAGACCTTTCAAGTACTTGGCTGTTGTGTACGTAGGTGCCCCAATATTACTGACAATTGGACGTAGGGGCACGCCCTCCTTGTGTATTTTAGGCAGACCATACAGTCTAGGTGGCACTGGCGCTTTTTCCCGTAGTTGTCTGATGATCTTATCAGGCATCCCTGTTTCCTTCAAGAGAGCACTAGTCTTCTTGGCTACCTTGTCCGTGGGGTCACACTCCAGAATTCTGTATGCAGGGTCCTCCAGAAGTTGGCGTACTTTCCCATCATAATCCACCCGCTGCAAGATGACAGTGGAGTTCCCTTTGTCTGCTGGCAGTACCACAATGCTGTTGTCTTCCCGGAGTTTCTTGAGTGCAAGCCTCTCCTCGGTTGTGATGTTCGATTTCGGCGGCCTGGCCTTGGCCCTGCAGGTCCCTCGGCGGACTTCCTCTGCCACATTAGGTGGAAGTGTGGCTGCAACTTGCTCTACTGCACTGACGAAACCTGAAATGGGTACATTTCTAGGGGTCGTAGCAAAGTTGAGACCCTTGCTGAGTACCTTTAAGGTTGTATCATCAAACTGTATGCCACTCAGATTCGTCACAGTGCGTGTCTCTTCCATCTGCTGTGCTTTCTTACTCATGCGGTCAAACTTTGCAGATTGGCAAGATGAGGCATTCCTTCTAGCACACTCAGCTAAAGACCAGGAGGCACGGTCTACCCAATCCCAATCTTCTCTTGTTAAGGAGACTGCCATGTACAGATGAATGTGTAACAGCTCCCTGGCCACAACATCTAACCTGTGGCGCATATCTCGAATCCTCTCTCTCACCAGTGTCATGCTGGCTCTGCGTTTTATCTTGTTCGCCGCTCTGGAGTTGATGTGATGTTTAATTCTGGCAAATACTGGTACCACTTCTCCATCTCGACACCTCAGCAAAAAACTGAGAGAACTCAGCATCTTCCCTTTCTTCTGACGAAGCTTGTCCAGCTTCTTGATATTCTGATACATCTCCTCCCCGTAGAGACTTTTGATGTAACTCTTCAGGCTTTCCCGGCGATCTAATGACATCTTGGGTGGTCGGGTGTTCTGCCGGATATCAGCGTCGTACTTGCACGATATTTCGGTCACGTAGCTCGTAACCTTCATCAGGTGCGACCTGAGACTGCTCCTCGAGTGGACCTGGTCCAGTATTTATGCCTATGGCCTTCCCCCTCCAACAACAGCTGCAGGCGCTTCCTCTGTGGTCCGCGCCCATTCCCTGCGACCTGCTGGAGCGTTGCTGCTCAGTTTTCCGTCCGCTGGGGTTCTAGGTGTTCCCTCTGCGGTCCGCGCCCATCATGTTTATGGAGAGTTTTGAGGAGAGGGCATTGGAGACAGCCACATTTAAACCCACATGCTTCTTTAGGTATGTGGATGACACCTTCGTGATCTGGCCACATGGGATGGACAGGCTCAATGAGTTTCTTGAACATCTTAACTCATGCCACCCTAATATCAAGTTCACCATGGAACTGGAGAAGAATGGCCAGCTGCCATTTCTGGATGTACTAGTCCAGAGGAAAGCAGATGGATCAATTGGCCACAGTGTGTACCGAAAACCAACACACACTGATTTATATCTGCAGGCCAGCAGCTGTCACCACCCTGCACAGAAGAATGTGGTTCTGAAGACTTTGGTCCACAGAGCACATGCCCTGTCAGACCAAGAGAATCTACCTATAGAGATAGAACATCTCAAAACAGTTTTCTCCAAGAATGGATACACGGACAGACAAACTGAGAGGGCACTCCAACCAGCCACCATACCACAGGTTCCTGAAGAAGACCAAGATGAAACAAAGAAGGTGGCATATCTGCCCTATGCTGGCTCTATTTCTGCCAGAATCAGTAGGATCCTCCGTAAACACAATATCAAGTGTGTTTTCTGTCCATCCAACAAGATTGGGGGACTGCTGGGGAGTGTCAAAGACGACCTGGGGTTACGAAAACCAGGGATTTACAATATACCTTGTCAATGTGGCAGGTCCTACATTGGCCAGACGACAAGAACTGTGGAGATCAGGTGCAAAGAACATCAGAGGCACACTAGATTAAGACAGGTGACTAAGTCAGCCATTGCTGAACACTGTCTAGAACTAGATCATGCCATGAAGTATGAGGATACCAGGATTCTAGCACAAACTCCCAGATTTTGGGACAGTGTTATAAGAGAATCGATAGAAATTAAAATGGCTGACGATCTTATGAACCGTGACACAGGGTACCAGCTAAGCAGAGCCTGGGATCCGGCTCTGGAATTGTTAAAGGAGCAACGGGGCCAGCTGCAACACTGCACAAACAGAAGAACCAGAGACATGGAGATGGAAAACGAGCCCCTGACGGACTGCCAGGAGCACCAGACCGAAGATGGAACACCCAGAAGTGGGACTGGTGGGCGCGGACCGCAGAGGGAACATCCAGAGCCGCAGTGGACGAAAAACGGAGCGGCAACGCTCCAACAGGTCGTGGTGAGCGGGCGCGGACCGCAGGGGGAACGCTTGGTACCCCAGACCGTAGATGAAACCCCCAGGAGCGGGGTTGGTGGGCGCGGACCGCAGAGGGAACACCTAGAACCGCAGCGGACGGAAAACGGAGCAGCAACGCTCCAGCAGGTCGCAGGGAATGGGCGCGGACCACAGAGGAAGCGCCTGCAGCCGTTGGTGGAGGGGGGAAGGCCATAGGCATAAATACTGGACCAGGCCCAGCGGAACCGGTGGCAACGCCGTCGACCGCGGGGACGACCCTCATCGCGACAGCGAGAGCGAACGGCCTGCGTTTCTCCGACGCTGAAGCGGCGCAGCTCACTGAACAAGCGGAGCTGCTCGAAGCTGCTGTGCAGAAGTCCTGCGCTGTGCAGTAGAGGAGGACGCTGGACGGTAGCCAATCGCCGTCGTTCTGCACCGGCCTGATGAAGCTGCACCAAGTCACTGACGACAAGGTGCAGCAGAGGGCCTAACAGCAACGCATGCGTTGCCGTGCCGAACTTTTATGTTACAGGGAGGAAGCCACTGCGGCCGGCCCAGGAGACTACAAGCGAGCCCCGCCGCAGCACCGGACTGACCCCACTACCGACCACGCAGCACATAGGTAACGATGCACGATACCTCACGCTAACCTTCCCTCACCTTGCATGCTCTGTCGCAGCTAGCAAGCCGCTACTGCCCTTACTACCCGTCCTACTGTCGCAGAGGTTTTTTTCCCTTGGCGCTGGCCTTGGCACTTTTTTTCCTCTGCTCTTAAAACCGCTACCCTTCGATCGTTTTCGACCACTTCTATATCCTGATGGACCATGTTAATGAGTAGTCTTACCCAGACGCATGGATAACATCACAGCCTGCATCCTGTGACGCCTGATTCAAAAACTAACATGTTTACGGAGGTGACAGTAGAACTTTTGGTTTGGTCACCACGTTGGTGCGGGCGTGGAGGGGCCCCATCCTTATTTAAAACTCGAGGAGCAGTCTCAGGTCGCACCTGACGAAGGTTACGAGCTACGTGACCGAAATATCGTGCAAGTACGACGCTGATATCCGGCAGAACACCCGACAACCCAAGATGTCAGTTTTAGGGTTGTTGAACGCCAGCTGGTGACGCTTCTTGGTACTTATAGCCACGCCATTTCCATAGAAATATCGACAAGACGGCTCTTGATAGTCAAAGAGTATATTTTAAGACGCCATTTCCATACGGACGCTGTATAATGTCTCTAGGTGACCAAAGACGTATGTAGAGGACGGTGTTACCATCTAGACGTCGTTCAGGTGGCCGTTAATGGTTGAAGATGTATTTATAGGACTGTATTCCCATGGTGATGGGACATATGTTGAAAACTATGTAACTACTGTGAAGGTGCCTTGAATCGATGTAAACTACCACTGCAGGTGTAAGTTGACTTCATGCCATATGTTACTTGAAGTTGTCGGCTCTAGAATGCTTGGAAGAAGGCTTAAGTTCGCCTACGCAATCAGACATACTCTAAACACCACACCACGAGCAAAGAACGTCGAATATAATACAGAAGTTAAGTACACACCATTAGGCAGTAACTGTAATTTATTTATTTCCTCTTTATTTATTACCTCATTTGACAGGAGTCACATTCAAAAAGTAATCCACGAATGGACAATGACTTGCACATTAGTAAATGGCGTACCTTTAACGATTAATTGACATAAGAGGTTCCTGAAGAGGGGCAGCAGCCTTTTCAGTAGTTGCAGGGGAAACAGTCTGGATGATTGACTGATCTGGCTTTGTAACACTAACCAAACTGCCTTGCTGTGCTGGTACTGCGACGGCTGAAAGAAAGGGGAAACTACAGCCGTAATTTTTCCCGAGGGCATGCAGCTTGAGTTAAATGATGATGGCGTCCTCTTGGATAAAGTATTCCGGAGGTAAAATAGTCCCCCATTCGGATCTCCGGGCGGGGACTACTCAAGAGGACGTTGTTATCAGCAGAAAGAAAACTGGCGTTCTACGGATCGGAGCGTGGAATGTCAGATCCCTTAATCGGGCAGGTAGGTTAGAAAATTTGAAAAGAGCAATGGATAGGTTAAAGTTAGATATAGTGAAATTAGTGACGTTCGGTGGCAGGAGGAAAAAGACTTCTGGTCGGGTGAATATAGGGTGATAAATAATAAATCAAATAGAGGAAATGCTGGAGTAGATTTATTAATGAATAAAAAAAAGGGGTGCGGGTAAGCTACTACAAACAACATAGTGAACGCATTATTGTGGCCAAGATAGACACGAAGCCCACGCCTACTACAGTAGTACAAGTTTATATGCCAACTAGCTCTGCAGGTAACGAAGAGATTTATAAAATGTATGATGAGATAAAAGAAATTATTCAGATAGTGAAGGGAGACGAAAATTTAATAGTCATGGTTGACTGGAATTCGACACTAGGAAAAGGAAGAGAAAGAAATGTAGTAGGTGAATTTGGATTGGGAATAAGGAATGAAAGAGGAAGCGGCATGGTAGAATTTTGCACAGAGCATCATAGCTAACACATGGTTCAAGAATCATAAGAGAAGGTTGTATACATGGATGAAGCTGGAGATACTGGAAGGTGTCAGATACATTATATAATGGTAAGACAGAGATTTAGGAGCCAGGTTTTCAGTTGTAAGACATTTCCTCGGGCAGATGTGGACTCTGACCACAATCTATTGGTTATGAACTGTAGAGTAAAACTGAAGAAACTGCCAAAAGGTGGGAATTTAAGCAGATTGGACCTGGATAACCTGAAAGATCCAGAGGTTTTACAGTGTTTCAGGGACAGCATAAGGGAACGATTGACAGGAATGGGGGAAAGAAATACAGTAGAAGAAGACTGGGTAGCTTCGAGGGATGAAGTAGTGAAGGCAGCAGAGGATCAAGTACGTAAAAAGACGAGGGCTAGTAGAAATCCTTGGGTAACAGAAGAAATATTGAATTTAATTGATGAAAGGGGAAAATACAAAAATGCAGTAAATGAACCAGGCAAGAAGGAATACAAACGTCTCAAAAATGATATCGACAGGAAGTGTAAAATGGCTAAGAAGGGATGGCTAGAGGACAAATGTAAGGGTGTAGAGGCATATATCACTAGGGGTAAGATAGATACTGCCTACAGGAAAATTAAAGAGACCTTTGGAAAAAAGAGAACCACCTGTATGAATATCAAGAGCTCAGATGGAAACCCAGTTCTAAGCAAAGAGGGGAAAGCAGAAAGGTGGAAGGAGTGTATTGAGGGTCTATATACTCCTTCCTAGGCGATGTACTTGAGGACAATATTATGGAAATGGATGTAGATGAAGATGAAATGAGAGATATGATACTGCTTGAAGATTTTGACAGGGCACTGAAAGACCTAAGTCGAAACAAGCCCCCGGGAGTAGACAACATTCCATTAGAGCTACTGACAGCCTTGGCAGAGCCAGTCGTGACAAAACTCTACCATCTGGTGAGCAAGACATATGAGACAGGTGAAATACCCACAGACTTCAAGAAGAATACAATAATTCCAATCGCAAAGAAAGTAGGTGTTGACACATGTGAAAATTACCGAACTATCAGTTTAATAAGTCAAGGCTACAAAATACTAACGCGAATTATTTACAGACGAATGGAAAAACTGCTAGAAGCCGACCTTGGGGAAGATCAGTATGGATTCCGTAAAAATATTGGAACACGTGAGGCAATACTCACGCTACGACTTGTCTTAGAAATTCGATTAAGGAAAGGCAAACCCCTGTTTCTAGCATTTGTAGACTTAGCGAAAGCTTTTGACACTGTTGACTGGAATACTCTCTTTCGAATTCTGAAGGTGGCATGGGTAAAATACAGGGAGCGAAAGGCTATTTACAATTTGTACAGAAACCAGATGGCAGTTATAAGAGTCGTGGGACATGAAAGGGAAGCAGTGGTTGGGAAGGAGTGAGACAGGGCTGTAGCCTATCCCCGATGTTATTCAATCTGTATATTGAGCAAGCAGTGAAGGAAACAAAAGAAAAATTCTCAGTACGTATTGAAATCCATGGAGAAGTAATAAAAACTTTGAGGTTCGCCGATGACATTGTAATTCTGTCAGAGACAGCAAAGGACCTGGAAGAGCAGTTGGATGTAATGGAGAGTGTCTGGAAAGGAGAATATAAGATGAACATCAACAAAAGCAAAACGAGGATAATGAAATGCATTCGAATTAGATCGGGTGATGCTGAGGGAATTAGATTAGGAAATGAAACGCTTAATGTAGTAAAGGAGTTTTGCTATTTTGCGAGCGAAATAACAGATGATGGTGGATGTAGAGAGGATATAAAATGTAGACTGGCAATGGCAAGGAAAGCATTTCTGAAGAAGAGAAATTTGTTAACATCGAGTAGAGGTTTAAGTGTTAGGAAGTCGTTTCTGAAAGTATTTGTATGGAGTGTATCCATGTATGGACGTGAAACATGGACGATAAGTAGGTTGGACAAGAAGAGAATAGAAGCTTTCTAAATGTGTTGCTGCAGAAGAATGCTGAAGATTAGATGGGTATATCAGATAACTACTGAGGAGGTATTGACTAGAATTTTGGAGAAGAGAAAATTGTGGCACAACTTGACTACAAGAAGGGATCGGTTGGTAGGACATGTTCTGGGGCATCAAGGGATCATCAATTTTGTATTGGAGGGCAGCGTGGAGGATAAAAATCGTAGAGGGAGACCAAGAGATGAATACACTAAGCAGATTCACGCTGCATCAAACCAGTCTCTGGGCTGAAGACCTCAACAACAACGAGAGGTAATAAATAAATTACAGTTACTGCCTGATGGTGTGTTTTTAATATCCTACTATGAACGCTGCCGCACCCTGTATTTTAGATGTGCACGTACAGGGCTTATGAAGCGTGACTGTAACGAACGACAGCGCCGGATTTGTGGACGTTTTGGACATCCCGAGCAGAACTGTAACGACCGAAATTCGCAACATTGTGGCAGACAATCACAGTGCAGACGTCACACCTTGCAGTTTATCAGGACAGGGGCGGTGCGCCCAATTTACAACGCTCGCAATAAGAGTTAGCTCAAGTGTGAAATCAGTGGCAGACTTTACTACGTAGAAGGAAGGTTGGATAAATTTTTGTTAGACACGATATCTGTGGCAAATAAGGCCATATTTGGTAAAGTGAAATTAGATCCGCGATGTAGGGGGTCATACAGACTAACTCTGTTCGACGGTAATAGGTTTCCTATTGGTGGAAGATAAAGTCTGGGTTCATGTAGAGGTTCATTCCGTGGTCGGCAGTGGCCACAATGTATTCTCGGTTTAGATTTCTCAGTTGCACATAGTTGACTTGGAACGGCGTATAATAGAACAGGATAGAAGATTGTGTCATCTTGAGTCTATGGCACGAATACCATTCCTGTGGCAAAGTTCGTCCGTAGACCGTGGTCTGCATCATAAGTTGTCTACAAGAGAAATAGCGGGATATCATACTGAAATGTGTTGGGAACGTAGTAGCTGATCCGACAGTGAATTCTTTGTGCGTTGTTGAACCTGTATCTGAAAATGAAGAATTGGACAAGGTGAAGTTTTTTGCACGGCGTAGTTTGTCCTATGTATGGCAAATAGAACGAAGGGAGCAAGGGAGTGTCTGTCAGTACTGTTAAATTTAGTCCTGAGAACGCATAGCTATCATGCTGTAAACTAACAGCTGATTCAGAAGTACCAGGTGAAGACGAACTGGACAGGGATTTAAGGCTAAATTACATAACACAGGGACAGTCTGTCAGCTTCATCGCACTGAGAATTTGAGTGCCACATCTAGAGGTAGAGGACCAGAAGGACATGCAAAGACATTTAGAGGAATACAGTGGGGTGCTTAAATACTCTTGGACCACTGCCTGCCACCCCGTGAGGTCGGCATCAGCCTCCTGCTGCAAATGTAACGCCTGTTTGTTAGAAACCGTATCGTGTTCCTAAAACTTTACAGTCTGTCATGGAATCGTTCACAGATCGACAGCTTCAAAATGGGATCATAGAAACAAGTAATTGGCTCTGGCCAGCAGCTGTCGTCATTATAACGAAAACATCGCCAGATGGTATCAAAGCATTTCGATTCTGTTGCGACTATTTAAATAAAAAGAAAACAGTGTCAGATGCCTACACAATACCACATACACTGAAGAGCCAAAGAAACTGGTGCACCTGCCTAATATCGTGTAGCGTCGGGCGAGCATGCAGAAGCGCAGGACTCGACTAATCTCTGAAGTAGTGGTGGAGGGAACAGACACCATGAATCCTGCAGGGCTGTCCATAAATCCGTATGAGTACGACGGGGTGCAGATCTCTTCTGAACAGCACGTTGCAAGGCATCCGAGATACGCTCAATAATGCTCATGTGTGGGGAATTTGGTGGCCAGCGGAAGTGTTTAAAATCAGAATAGTATTCCTGAAGCCATTCTATAACAATTATGGTCGTGTGTGGTGTCGCATTGTCCTACTGGAATTGCCAAAGTCCGTCGGAATGCACAACGGACATGAGTGGATGCACGTGATCAGACAGGATGCTTACTTACGCTTCACTTTTCAGAGTCGTATCTGTCTATATAACTCGACCTGCGCACGCCCCACACCATTACAGAGCCCCCACCAGCTTGAAAAGTGCGCTGCTGACATCCAGGACAGATGGATTCTTGAGGTTCTCTCCATACCCGTACAATTTGAAACGAGACTCGTCCGGCCAGGCAAACAAGTGCCATCAACAGTCCAATGTATGTGTTGACGGGCCAAGGCGAGGCGTAAAGCTTTTTCATCAAGGGAACACGACCTTCGGTTCCGAAAGCACATATCGACGATGTTTTATTCAATGGTTCGCACGCTGACACTTGTTGATAGCCCAGCATTGAAATCTACAGTAATTTGCCGAAGAGTTGCACTTCTGTCTCGTTGAACGATTCTCTTTCTTCGTCGATGGTCCCGTTCTACCAGTATCTTTTTCCGGCCGTAAAGATGTCGGAGATTTGATATGCTACCGGATTCCTGGTATTCACGGTACACTCGTGAAATGGTTGTACGGGAAAATTCCCACTTCATCGCTACCTCGAGGATGCTGTGTACCATCGCTCATGCGCCGAGTGTAACACCACGTTCAAACTAACTTAAATCTTGACAACCTGCCATTGTAGCTGCAGTAATTGATCTTACAACTGCGCCAGATGCTTGGTTGCCGACCGCAGCGCCGTTTTCTGCCCGCTTACATATCTTAGTATTTGAATACGCATTTCCGTAACCATTAGATAATCTGGACCAATGCAAATTTTTGTCGGCTGTGACGGTATTCGCACGGATCGCCAAGCTTTTGATGCCATAAAAACTGTCCGACCCCAGTAATATAAAGGAATTGGAATCATGTTTAGGTTTCGCTGATATTTATTGCAAATAAATCACAAAATTTTCTAAAATTGCAAATCCCCCCACACTGTTGTTGAGGAATGGAATAAAGTTTGATTGGTCATGACACTAATAAGCAGCATTTTTTAAACTAAAAGTTCTGTTGACATCAAGTCTGGTTCTTGCTCTTCCATATTTTCAGAAAGAGATCATACTGTCCTGACTGCAGCAGTTTCGCCCCAGGCAATGTATGGACGAGAAACCCCTGAGCCGTGGCGCTCCTTACTGGCGCGCCAGTCTCTTGCATGTCCATTATCGATCCTTCGATGTTTCTTATCTTTGCTTGCCTTGTTTTCCGCATTCGCGGGGCGAATGGTAGTTGATGTTTGCTCGGGCTACCTGCTGAAACGCCGCGTGGTTCGAGGTGGGAAGCAACCACGTTATATGTAGAGTTGGTTGTACGCGGTCTGCCGGTTCAGGATGGAGGATATGTGTTGGCTGCCTGCCTATCTGCTCTCCTGATTTTTCTCGCCGTGCCTTGCGACCGTCTACCTTGGGTTGCTGCCTGGTGTATCCTACACGAGCCATACCGGAGGTCCAGCAGAAGTTAAGCAGTCTTGTGTTTCCTTAAAAGAAACGGAGCAAATGTATAAGACCTTCTGTAACCAATTTTGGTGGCCTCTTAAGTGTGGCCTTAGCGTTTACACTGCCTTTGGGGAGAGCTAATTCTTTTAAATTTAAGTAGTTGGGGTTCCCTGTCCTTTATAATATTTTGGGGGTTTTATTTGAATTTTGTCTTTGGGGTTCCTTCCTTGTGCTTCGTTAAATGTTTACTTGTATAGCGGGAAGTGACTCCTGGTTAAAACTCGGAAAAGGTGTTTGATGTTACTGCCGCCTCCGGCTTTCGTCTTTTCAATTAATTATTGTCATCCCTTCGAGCGACCTGGTGTCACTCATCGTTAATTAATGCTGGTTTATGTGAACTTAATTTTGAATTGGCCATTTGAATTAATATTTTGGAGCGCAGTGTAACACTAATGCAACCTCATTGTATACCACCTTGTGCCCCGGTCTAGTACCTTAATTTTCAGTGGCACGAGTTAGCTCCACTACTCGTTTTACTGATGTGCTCCCTTCAAAATCTTGTCTTGTATAAGTTTGCCCCATGTGTGTCTGGGAACACAGAGAAGAGCTTTAGTGTGACTTCAGTGCTAGTCAGTTAATGGTCTCTTCATTTTGTCTTCTCTTCCACTGAAGAGTTTGAGTGGAGCGTAGTGTGTTTGATTTGTTATTTATTTAATTACAGGAAGTTTGTTTATTTAATGGGGAGCAAGACATTTAAAGACTGTTGGTATTAACTCCCCTAGCAGCTGGGTGTTGCTAATTCGTTCCAAATGGCTTACTACTTATTCAATGGCAGGGCTGTTGATTAGTTGGTTACTGTGAGTACAAATTCACGCTATTTGTTGCCTAAATTGTTCAAGTGTCTGTGTCGTGATTCAATCACTAGCTATGTGTTTGAGCTAAATTGATACAAACCTTACATTGCCTCCTTAAAATTTGTTGCCAGCAGAAACCCTAAGTTTTGTCACTGCTTACGTTAACCTTTACTGGGAGCAATATTTCATGTAGTTAAATTTTGTCGTAAAATGTGTATTTCTCTGATGTAATAAACGAGTGATAAAAGGAAAAAGCAAAGGGGCCTGGTCCTTCCTATTGTGTCCGGTTTGTAACAAGTGTCATCCCCTTAGCATGATCATGTAGAGAGCTTAATCGAGCAGAAAGGAATTATTCCAGAAGTGGGAAAGAAATGCTGGCATTAATTTTTGCAATAACCTATTTCCACTGTTATTTATATAGATGTCGTTTTATAGTAATAACCGACCAAGCATCACTTAAATGACTATTAGAATTTAAAGATCCAGGGCGTAGATTAACTAGATGGGCATTGTATCTGAGTGAGTTTGATTTCCAAATAATTCGTTGTCACGGAAGGTCACACATAGATGCATATGGTCTAGCCTCCAAGTACGCGCTGTGGAATATCCTGACATACAGAAGCATGACTGGATCAAAGCACAAAACAATGACCCAGACTGTTAGCGACTCACCAGGCAGTCATAGTTCGGCACGGGTGAGGCATTATTATGCCGGAAGAGGAGATGTGAGCCACGCGTCGTAGTACCAGAGAGATGAAAAAACCTGTTGCGGTAGGATCAAGACTCGATTTTATTAGGACACGCTGGTCACAGCAGAGCAACAGATCGCTGAGCATGGGAAAATTGCTGGTGGATATCACGCATACAGGACGTCAACAGTTATATAACAAATTGAGTACCATGTACATAAACCTAAGGATAACGTTACAAAGGCTACCCGAAGCACACAAACCATTTTACATGCTGGGGGTAGACATCCTTGGATCTTTTGCGTGAACGCCAGCAGTACGTTACGACGATAATGGATAATTTTTCACGATTAATTTCTGTGATAGCCATACCAAACCAGTGGGTCGAAACACGCACACATTCAATAGTAAACAAGTCGAGACTCAAGTTCAGAATTCCTAAGTCTTAATTACTGAACAAGGGAGAAAGTTTATTTCCAATTTAATGAAGGACATATGCCGATTATTGCACGTAAGGAAACTTCCGGCTAGTGCGTTACATCCACAGGCAAATGGTTGAACAGAAATGGTTCATCGGACGATTGCAAAGATGTTGAGCTACTACGTTAACTCACAGCATAATAAGCACGTGCATACATCACAACCATGTATAATTTAGAAATCCACCAGAGCACTTGGTTGTCCTGTATAAGGATGATTTTGGTCAGAAGGTGCCATCTACTTTTGGGGATTTGTAAGCCCACCCCAGGAAGTGATATTTCAGTAGTAAAAATTTTGTCTGTAAAATTAAAAACTATTTGGCCTTAGGTGAAGAAGATGACTGCGAAACTTTTGCAGTGACAAGACAGGACACTTAACAAGAAGGAAGGGTTACTAAATATCACACAGGTCATTGGGTTTTGATCACCAGCTAGTATGTACAAAAAAAAAAAAATAAGAATTTGATGACATATTGCTAGAGGCGCTTTCAGGTTATGGAAACGAAGTTGGTTGGTTACATGAAGCTACAACTCCTGACTCGTCCCAAAATAGTCACATTAGTCTGATTTGTCCATTTATGGGAACCATAGAGGTTCTACCCGCAGTATCAGCACGGCTTTTAAAGAGGGGTGGGGGGGGGGGGATATGATTTTATTTTTTGTGAAAGAGGCTCGCAAGAGAACGTAAAGAAAACGTCTGGAGTAAGTGTTAGATCGAAGGAATTTTGGGTGAAACTATAGTTACAATACTACTTGGGTTAACAGGAGATACACTTATATGTATGTAGTCGTAAAGTGAAGAATGCACGTTTAGTTGATGAGAAAGTAGTGGTCTTTTCTCAGCAGGCTTGAGCAGCAGGTAGATTTTCACGGGGTCGAATAAGTATTTTTATATGTGTTAGTCATAGATCTTTATCGGTACAGGGAAAGACTGCTGCTAAATCAATCTATTTATGTAAGGGGAAGGGTAGCAGCAGACAGTTAGACGCTGAGTATAAGGGCTGCACCCAGGAGGGAAGGTCTTGACTCTGTATACAATGTATCTCTATTCCAGGTTTTAGTGGTTAGACATTTTGTTACTGCCCGTTAAATCTTACATCCATCCATGGATTGATAAGCGAATACAGTCGGTCCTATTTCTCGGACCTTTTCCGAATCCCAAGAGTCAATAACCCTGTCGTGACAATTAGCGCCTAGATCAGGTCTGGCCAATCTGAAATTTTCAGCTACATAATCGCCAGGCACGTGAAATTTTGAGCATTGGCCTTCCTCCCCTCCCACTGCCACGTCTTGTAAATATCGCACATGATGTATGTCTTGCACCATATGGTATTGCTTCTGTACTGCGCTGAAGATTAACCTTTCAGTTGTCCAGAATAATGAAATACAATTATCTGCTTTGCCTTTTCAAAAGCTATATCATCCTCATTAATTCGTCTTCGGTGAGGTTGGTAGATAAGCAGACGACTGCCTTCCACCACTTCGTAACAACTCCTTGTCACGACCAGGTTCTGGAAAATTCATGGGTTTTTCACAATCAGACAAACCTTCTACTACGTATTCGTTCTCTTCAGTATAATCTATTGAGCCGTGTATCGACTAGTGCTGCACATTGTATTTAGATCGCATTGGTTTTCCTTTTCTTCCCCTGACGTGTTTGTTTGACATGTTGTCTGTCATTAAGTGGCTGCTTGGTTGTCTTTTCTCTCGGCTATCAATATTTGCGTTTGCTTCCGGGAAACTGCTATGGAGGAAGTGAGGTCTCTGACCGGTTGTAACCTTGTGTGGTGGCGCGGAAGTAGGGGCGTGGTGCTCAGAGAGAGTGTGGTGGACACGGCAGGGCAGTGTGGCTCGCCAGCGCGGACCAGGCGTGGTCGGTTGTACCGAGTCGCCACGTGATGTGTGTCGGTTGTGTGGAACGAGAGGGTGGAGTTGACGGAAGAGCTCCCCGCGGGTTGGTTGTATACAGAATCGCCCCACGAGTAGCTGCTGTTCATTTCGCCTTGGTGGGACGTTAATAAGCTTCTTTAAGTCCTCCGTTTCAACACTGGAGTTTAAAAAGCAGACACCTACATGAAGGAGCGGTCACTACCCGTCAAAGTTGCAGAGAAGACGTGAACTCCGGTGACAGAGCGTGTTGTCGCGTGACCTTGGTGTGTTGGGTACGCTGGCGACGCGTGCGCGGTCGGATGTCTGGATCCTTGCCATCGGAGGTCGTGTACTGCATGTTCGAGCATAATTGCAAGTTAAGTTAGTGGAAGGTTTAATCATTAAGTAATAAGCTTGCGAAACCAGTGTCTCTTCTGCCTTGTGGCCTCCGGCGATCGGGTTTCCTGTTCCCGGCACCGGTGTAATTGAAGACAGTGATCTTTCCTCCTCCTCTCGTTACTGCCCGATGGGAGGTGTACTTTTGGCAGTTTAATTGTTTCGCTATCCTGTCGTGTGTTATGAGTAAATTCTTGCTTCTTGTTGGTTGATCATGTGGTCACTCATTCTGGACTGTGTGGTGTAATGTTTCCTTGCGCGAGGTTAGCTCTAATTCTGTCAGCAAGTTAAGCCATCTTATTACAAGTTTTCGCTGGCTTAAAGTCGGTGCAGTGACCAGCCTGAGAGTGGCAATTGTGTTTACGGGCGTGTTTAAATTGGTCAGTATTCTGCCTAGCCTGAGCATCCCTGAGTGACACGTCCGTCATATCTGTTACGTTCTAATGATATTCCAGGACACTTTTGTTTAAAAACCTTTTTAAATTCCTCCATTCCTTTACTGCCCGTAATCGGGTGTTTTCTGAGACCTTTGATTTTTTTTTAATGGCGGTGGTAGCTTCACTACCTCACCGTACTTTATTAACAAAGTTCTGTACTTACTTTAGTAGCCTGTCTACTAATGTTCTTTAAATTTTTTAAACTGTTGTATTGCTATAAATTACTTGATTGCCGTTAGCGGCGTGTTTTGAAAGGCTGTTTATTGCCGTACTGCTAGCTTGTTTTTTTTTAAGTAATTTTTAAATTATGGTATTGCTTTAAATTACTTGATTGCCGTTAACGGCGTGTTTTGAGAGGCTGTTATTGCCGTACTGTAAGCTTCTGTGTTTTTTTTTCTTTTTTTCTTTTTTTAATTTAAGCTGTTGTATTGCTATAAATAACTTGACTCCCGTTTTTAAAAGAAATTTTTAAATTGTTTCATTTCTGTAAATTACTTGATCGCCTTTTGCGGCGTGTTTAAAAGACTGTTTATTGCCGTACTGCTAGTTTCTATAAGATATGAATAAAACATTTGTGTGTGAAAATGTCACCTCGACAGTAAACTACCAGCAATTTGGCCTCGTGCCCCACCTTGTCGTGTGGCTTGTAGTAACGGTAACCACAGTGTGTGTCAGCTCATCTATTGTAATTCTTTTTCTTTTTTTCCCGTTTTCCGACGTTCCTTAGTTGCTTCAAAATTCATAGATGTATATTCCATCTTTGCAACTAAATGAAACGCAGTTTGTTTCTTGAAATCCACGTTTCACTTTTCTTATTTGTGAAACATCTTCAGTGGCCTGCAGTAAATGTTTCTTTTTATTCATATAATAAATAGGTTACGTAGTAGCTACAAACATGTTCCTGTGTTACGTTTTTTGGTGTTTTTCGCTTGTCTTTTAGATTAGAAACAACTTTCGGGAGGTTAAACTACCGTTTGGCGTTACTTATGATTTCCAATGTTGCTAGTCCTGGAGATGTGTTCATTTGGTCCCCACACTCCAGCTGGCAACTCAATTCACATTTATTACAACACGTCACCGTTCACTTGCACTTTTCGTTGTATGATCGTCGTGACTGTCTTTACAGTGTATAGTGTTGCCATCTGTCGGTGTGTGTTCATCTTAAGCCTTCTCTTCGTGTTGTGTGTGTGTGGTTTGATAAATACCAAGGAGTTGATATATACCAGTTAGAATGCCTAGAATGTCAATCAGTATATCTTGGGATGACAGGCAGGAACTTCATTAGTTATAAGAAGCCGGACGTATGAAAATAGCCATTATACATTTGCTCGACACCTGATAAAACATGATCATGGATCGTCCAACATGGAACAAAACACGAAAATTATTACAGTGAAGAGTAACAACTAAACGCTCTTGACATTACAAGAAAACTTTCTTATATAAAGAGCTCTTGCAATGAAAAGAAAGTTTTGCATCACCCCCGTTCCCAGAACTCCTGGATAGACGTTCACTGTGGATATTGTATCACAGATACAGTCCCTTTGATTGTTCAGAGATGTCACTAAACCCACCCAAAGATGTAAACAACCATGCGTGACCAATGACCAGCGCCTATTAGACGGTGGAGGTCCAACAGCCGATCAGTTACTCATTCCACAAGGAAGGAGGTGACTCGTGTTATCCGTAGTTCAACCATGCCTAGACGGTCAATACCGCAGTTAAATCGCGTTCGCATTGTACTTTGTGCCAGGAAGGGCTCTCAACAAGGAATGTGTCCAGGCGTCTCGGAGTGAACCAAAGCGATATTGTTCGGACGTTTAGGAGATCCAGAGAGACAGGAACTGTCGATGACATGCCTCAGTCAGGCCGCCCAAGGGCTACTACTGCTGTGGATGACCGCTACCTACGGATAATGGCTCCGATGAACCCTGACAGCAACGCCACCATGTTGAATAATGCTTTTCGTGCAGCCACAGGACGTCGTGTTACGACTCAAACTGCGAGCAATAGGCTGCATCATGCGCAACTTCACTCCCGACATCCATGACGAGGTCCATCTTTGCAACCACGATACCACGCAGTGTGGTACAGATGGCCCAACAACATGACGAATGGACCGCTCAGGATTGGCATCACGTTCCCTTCAACGATAAGTGTCGCATATGGCTTCAACCAGACAATCGTCGGAGACTGGAGGCAAACCGGTCAGGCTGAACGCCTTAGACACATTTTCCAGCGAGTGCATAAAGGTGGAGGTTACCTGATGTTTTGGGGTGGCATTATGTGGGGCTGATGTACGCCGTTGGGGGTCATGAAAGGCTCCGTAATGGCTGTACGATACGTGAATGCCAATCTGCGACCGATAGTGCAACAATATCGCCAGCATATTGGCGAGGCATTCGTCTTCATGCAATCCTACACATCTTGTGAATGACGTCCTTCAGGCTAACAACATCGTTCAACTAGAGTGGTCTCCGGCCGGTGTGGCCGTGCGGTTCTAGGCACTTCAGTCTGGAACCGCGTGACCGCTACGGTCACAGGTTCGAATCCTGCCTCGGGCTTGGATGTGTGATGTCCTTAGGTTAGGTTAGGTTTAAGTAGTTCTAAGTTCTAGGGGACTGATGACTACAGATGCTAAGTCCCATAGTGCTCAGAGCCATTTGAACTAGAGTGATCAGCATGTTCTCCAGACATGAACCCTATCGAACATGTCTGGGATAGATTGAAAACGGCTGTTTATGGACGACGTGAGGCACCATCCACTCTGAGGGTTCTACGCTGAATCGACGTTGAGGAGTGCCTTGATGAAGTTGTGGATAGTATGCCACGACGAATACAGGCATGCATCAATGCAAGAGGACCTTCTACTGGGTATTAGAGATATCGGTGTGTACAACAATCTGGTCCACCACTTGTTAAGATCTCGCTGTATGGTGGTAACACATGCAATGTGTGGTTTTCATGAGCAATAAAAAGGGCGGAAACGATGTTTATGTTTATCTCTATTCCAGTTTTCTGTGCATCCGGAACTCTCGGAGCAGAGGTTGATGCAAAACTTTTTTTGATGTGTATGTATATATGAAAAGTATCAAACCGCGCACACATCACAAAGAAAAGACGAAACATAAACACACACACTGGCAGTTTTCAATACTATAGACTGTAAATACACACATGTTAATCACACAACGAAAATGCAAATGAACTGTTTAGTCTTGTAATAAATGTGGGTTAAACAACACCGGTGAGCTGCAGTATGGGGACCAAATGAACACATCTCCAAGACCACAACTATGAACTGTCAATAATGGTAATCGTAAAAAGAAACGATAATATAACCGCTCGAAACTTCTAATACAAAAGTTGTTTCTAATCTGAAAAAAGTGAAAAGTACGAGAAGAAAGTAACATACTAACATATTTGTAATTATTACAATGGAAAAGCCGCTAGATGCATTTTTTGTCGATTTTGAGCTGAGCACACTACACGATGGAACAGGTTTCAGGGTGTAAAACCAGTTATAAATCGTTAAAATTGGCTGTTGGAAATCGTGTTCGATTGCAAAAGCCGCTAACTGCACAGTGTCTTCGGGTGCAAAGCCCGCTAAATATCCAACTTCTGCAAAACCCGCCAAGTTCAATACGCATGGCGATCTCCGTGCCATGTCCTGATGCAAAGCGCGCCAACTGACATCAGCCTTACCAATCTAGACATTCAAAGCTATCTTTCTGTTTGTTACGATTAGAAGATATAGTTTTCTTATATAGAGTTGGGTTGCCTGCGCTGTAGCGAACGCGCTCGCAACAATGAATCTCCCGTTGCCGATGCGTTGTCCAAATATATGCTGGTAAGCGCAGTTCAGCTGATCGGTAGGATGTTTGTTGACATATTTTTGTGAGCGTTTTGAAGAAAATAAGTAATTTTGTGGACAGTTTAAATGCAGAAGACGGTACAAGTAAAGTGGGAGCAATTGAAGTAGTAGGAAACCTGCAAGTAGTCCAACCCATCGCTGTGGTTGCAAATGGGCAGAACGAGACCGAGGGCGACGCTCCCTCCCGGAAAAGAAATAGGCGTTCTGATCAGTGGAAAAGAAATGTTTCCAAAACAGAAAGGTAAAAACACGACAAGTATTATTCAAGCAATGTTAAGCAATGAAAACTGTGCTGACACTTACTGCTATGGCATATGTGGAAGGATCAGTGGAAGGTAATGGTAACTGACATTTCCGGATTCAAAGAGCCAAAAAAATCGTGTTCACGAAAAGCAAAAACACGATCATTGGTCTAGTTCGTGAAGGGCCTGTCAACAATTGAAGCTGGGGAGGGGAAGAGCACCCTGGCCCAGCACCAATCACAGCTGGTGTATAACTTTCAGAAGCCAAACTCAGAGACGTCAAAAGGCTTTTGGAACTCCACTTTGGACGAACGACAACCTCAGTTTTTACACCGAGGTATCAGACGAGCAGGTGGGCACTCCCAGAGTCGCTCCTGCAGCTGCCAACCATCCGAAGAAGCCGAAAAATATTTTGAGTTGATGGGCAGCGCTGAGCTCGATGACCCTTAAAAGCAATTTTCAGTTAATTTCATTTTCTAGAATTTTTTATCGCCATTTTGACTGCAATGCAACTTTCTACCGATTTTATTATTTCTAAAGTATCTTGTGATGTCATAAATATAATGAAGTATTTTTTCTTAAGAAAACCTAATGTTGAATATTCATATTTGTTCTGTTTTTGCCGACCGCGTTGGCTGAGCGATTCTAGGCGCTTCAGTGTGGAACCGCGCTGTGGCTACGGTCGCAGGTTCGAATCCTGTCTCGTGCATGGACATGTGTGATGTCCTCAGGTTAGTTAGGTTTAAGTAGTTCTAAGTCTATGGGACTGATGACCTGAGTCCCATCGTGCTTAGAGCCATTTGAACCATTTTTTTGTAATTTTGGTGCTAAGTAAATCAGTTTTTCCTGGTAAAATGATGTCAAATTCTTATTGTTATATCACAATTTTGTACAATTTCCAGGCTTCTCTTTGAAATAAAATGTTTTCTGCTTGTATCCGCAATATTCCACCTTTCTGTAATTCCCCACATAGCAGCAAATAGCGGATTTTGCAACCAAATGTTTGTTTTGTAATTAGATGGATACCTTTGCAAAACCCGCTAACTGCATAAATAGTGTGCAAAAACGGCTAAGTCAATATTTCACAAGATTTTGAAGTGTAAAACATATTCGCAGATTTCACCCATTAATAGCGTGCAATTAATGTTTTACTTATTTTGATAAAGAAATGAAGTCTTTGACTTTAATAGTTGTCTCAGTTTCACTTATCGTGCAGTTACCGGCTTTTGCTCAAAAATGGATCTGAGCACTATGGGACTTAACTTCTGAGGTCATCAGGACTTAGAACTACTTAAACCTAACTAACCTAAGGACATCACATCATCCATGCCCAAGGCAGGATTCGAACCTGCGACCGTTGCGGTCGCGCGGTTCCAGACTGTAGCGCCTAGAACCACGCTGCCACCACAGAAGACGCTTCACAAATAACAGAAGCGAAACGCGCATGGCAAAAAACAAAGTTCTTTTCATTTAGTTTCAAAGACGGAACAAACCTCCATGAATAGTCCATTCCATTCCATTTTTGTGATGTACATTATTACCAATGGTTGCCATTGTTTCGTCTATTACACTGATCATGAATGCACTGAATTTCTCTCCTTTACTATAATTCCTGTGGATCTTCATTTTTATTTGTCACGGTTAACAATCGTGCTCACTATATTTGCAAGATTCAGTATGACACGATTACGATAATAGTGAGAGTAACGCTACTAACTGTGGAATGGGTAATGTCTGCTGGTTCCGTAGGTGTCGCATCGGACATTTCGTGAGGCGACCTTCGGTGCGGCAGTGCGTGTGTCGTCTGTACATTAGCTAGAGGATCACTGCTTACCGCGACTATAGTAGCTGAGGTAACGATATCATTCTAGGTATGATACACTGTAGCTTCCTGCGTAACTAGCGATTGAACTTAGTTTGTAGATTTTTCATATCAGCGCCACAAATATATTCATACACACAACAACACAAATGCAATTGCCATCTCAACTTGCACTAACTACCTTGTTAGATGTCTGGCTATAATAGCTGGTTATGTTCGTAGTGCTATCTTTGTATGCAATAATGAATTAAGGATGGGGCAGTCTTTTTGCAACTACACAAATTATTGTTTTATTTGAACACCAAAACATTTTTCATTATAGTTGTGGCATCCTCAGTGGGTTTTTTTCTTTTATTGTTGTGAAATATATACATTATCTTTAGGTTAGTAAATATGTTACATCTGATTTTGTTGTTATTTAAATTATATGTGCACCCGTATTTTGACAATGCTTACTCACGTTTTCTCCTGCTCGTTTGTGAATACCGTGTCTTCCAATGTTGCTGTGGCTTCGACATAGGTTTCATTCTACAAATTTATGCATCTGCCCAACGTTTGTTTAGTGATTTGGATCGGTTTGGCATTCGCGAAATTTGTATCTGTTCCGCGTGTTTTCATTCTGCATGTATGCTGAGTATGCGTGCATGTGTGTGTGTGTGTGTGTGTGTGTGTGTGTGTGTGTGTGTGTGTGTGTGTGTGCTCGAGTTTGTTTGTGTGTGCGTTTTACTTTGTGTTTACCGATAATTCGTTTATAGTGTTGAATAATGTTTTGTCACATAATACTGTTAGGTCATTATTAATTTGTTGCCCTGTGCGACAGTTTCATCGATGTGGTAATTTTCTTCTGTTGTTAAAAATTGGTACGCATGGTTACTGGGTTTCAGGATTTGGAGATCTGTTTTTATGCCATTGGCGCATACAGATGTGGAATGTATGCTGCCACTTTTCCGTGTTCTTACGTGTTCTGAATATATTGTCCTGAAATTTCTATATCTTTGTCTGAAGTTTACTGAATCACAGTCTTCGCAGGTTAGCTGGTACACACCTACTTCTTTAAATGTATCTGTGATGGTCTTGGGTGTTTCCAGTCTTTTCTGCAGAGTGTTGTTCGTTTTATATGGCACATGTACACTTTGTTTTGTCATGATGCTTCCTATTCTGTGTATTATATTGTCATGAAATATCAGTGTGTGCCACGTTTTCTTGTTGTTTGTGATTTCTTCGTCTTCTGCACATTATGTGTTCTGTGATGAGTGGTTGTTGCTGGTGTATTGTGATTTGATATTGATGTGTATGTTGCATGTCAGTTGTGTTTTTATTTTATGGTTATTTTGTGAACAGTGTTTATTTTTTAGCCATTTTGTGTGATGGTCGGTCTCATTATGTTTAGTTGTTGCGGTTAGCTATCATTGTCCATTGGAATTCTGTGCAGTCTGTGTAGGAAGTATCTGAGGCTGGCGTGATTGTGGTCTGTCGGGTGATGTGGTCTGTTTTGAATAACTGTTCTGCATGATGTAGGTTTTCTGTATACTGAGACTGGGAGTTATTAGTTTTATTTTTTTTATTTTTTCGTTCTTTTCAGCCCGATGGTGAAGTGTGTTTTTGGAAAAGCAGTACTGATCTCTCTGAGTGATTTATAGTCTTCTCCGCTGGTGAAATAAAGGACACTTAATGTACTAGCTTCGTAAGCTAGAAATATATATAGTAACTTATAACGCCCCCCAAGAACCATGGACCTTGCCGTTGGTGGGGAGGCTTGCGTGTCTCAGCGATACAGATAGCCGTACCGTAGGTGCAACCACAACGGAGAGGTATCTGTTGAGAGGCCAGACAAACGTGTGGTTCCTGAAGAGGGGCAGCAGCATTTTCAGTAGTTGCAGGGGCAACAGTCTGGATGATTGACTGATCTGGCCTTGTAACATTAACCAAAACGGCCTTGCTGTGCTGGTACTGCGAACGGCTGAAAGCAAGGGGAAACTACAGCCGTAATTTTTCCCGAGGACATGCAGCTTTACTGTATGATTAAATGATGATGGCGTCCTCTTGGGTAAAATATTCCGGAGGTAAAATAGTCCCTTATTCGGATCTCCGGGCGGGGACTACTCAAGAGGACGTCGTTATCAGGAGAAAGAAAACTGGCATTCTTCGGATCGGAGCGTGGAATGTCAGATCCCTTAATCGGGCAGGTAGGTTAGAAAATTTAAAAAGGGAAATGGATAGGTTAAAGTTAGATTTAGTGGGAATTAGTGAAGTTCGGTGGCAGGAGGAACAAGACTTTTGGCCAGGTGATTACAGGGTTATAAATACAAAATCAAATAGGGGTAATGCAGGAGTAGGTTTAATAACGAATAAAAAAATAGGAGTGCGGGTTAGCTACTACAAAAAGCATAGTGAACGCATTATTGTGGCCAAGATAGACACAAAGCCCATGCCTACTACAGTAGTACAAGTTTATATGCCAACTAGCTCTGCAGATGATGAAGAAATAGATGAAATGTATGACGAGATAAAAGAAATTATTCAGGTAGTGAAGGGAGACGAAAATTTAATAGTCATGGGTGACTGGAATTCGTCAGTAGGAAAAGAGAGAGAAGGAAACATAGTAGGTGAATATGGATTGGGGGGAAGAAATGAAAGAGGAAGCCGCCTTGTAGAATTTTGCACAGAGCATAACTTAACCATAGCTAACACTTGGTTCAAGAATCATAAAAGAAGGTTGTATACCTGGAAGAATCCTGGAGATACTAATAGGTATCAGATAGATTATATAATGGTAAGACAGAGATTTAGGAACCAGGTTTTAAATTGTAAGACATTTCCAGGGGCAGATGTGGACTCTGACCACAATCTATTGGTTATGAACTGCAGATTGAAACTGAAGAAACTGCAAAAAGGTGGGAATTTAAGGAGATGGGACCTGGATAAACTGAAAGAACCAGAGGTTGTAGAGAGTTTCAGGGAGAGCATAAGGGAACAATTGACAGGAATGGGGGAAAGAAATACAGTAGAAGAAGAATGGGTAGCTCTGAGGGATGAAGTAGTGAAGGCAGCAGAGGATCAAGTAGGTAAAAAGACGAGGGCTAATAGAAATCCTTGGGTAACAGAAGAAATATTGAATTTAATTGATGAAAGGAGAAAATATAAAAATGCAGTAAATGAAGCAGGCAAAAAGGAATACAAACGTCTCAAAAATGAGATCGACAGGAAGTGCAAAATGGCTAAGCAGGGATGGCTAGAGCACAAATGTAAGGATGTAGAGGCTTGTCTCACTAGGGGTAAGATAGATACTGCCTACAGGAAAATTAAAGAGACCTTTGGAGAGAAGAGAACCACTTGTATGAATATCGAGAGCTCAGATGGCAACCCAGTTCTAAGCAAAGAAGGGAAGGCAGAAAGGTGGAAGGAGTATATAGAGGGTTTATACAAGGGCGATGTACTTGAGGACAGTATTATGGAAATGGAAGAGGATGTAGATGAAGATGAAATGGGAGATAAGATACTGCGTGAAGTGTTTGACAGAGCACTGAAAGACCTGAGTCGAAACAAGGCCCCTGGAGTAGACAACATTCCATTAGAACTGCTGATGACCTTGGGAGAGCCAGTCATGACATAACTCTACCATCTGGTGAGCAAGATGTAGGAGACAGGTGAAATACCCACAGACTTCCAGAAGAATATAATAATTCCAATCCCAAAGAAAGCAGGTGTTGACAGATGTGAAAATTACCGAACTATCAGTTTAATAAGTCACAGCTGCAAAATACTAACGCGAATACTTTACAGAAGAATGGAAAAACTGGTAGAACCGGACCTCGGGGGAGATCAGTTTGGATTCGGTAGAAATGTTGGAACACGTGAGGCAATACTAACCTTACGACTTATCTTAGAAGAAAGATTAAGAAAAGGCAAACCTACGTTTCTAGCATTTGTAGACTTAGAGAAAGCTTTTGACAACGTTAACTGGAATACTCTCTTTCAAATTCTGAAGGTGGCAGGGGTAAAATACAAGGAGCGAAAGGCTATTTACAATTTGTACAGAAACCAGATGGCAGTTATAAGAGTCGAGGGGCATGAAAGGGAAGCAGTGGTTGGGAAAGGAGTGAGACAGGGTTGTAGCCTCTCCCCGATGTTATTCAATCTGTATATTGAGCAAGCAGTAAAGGAAACAAAAGAAAAATTCGGAGTCGGTATTAGAATCCATGGAGAAGAAATAAAAACTTTGAGGTTCGCCGATGACATTGTAATTCTGTCAGAGACAGCAAAGGACTTGGAAGAGCAGTTGAACGGAATGGACAGTGTCTTGATAGGAGGATATAAGATGAACATCAACAAAAGCAAAACGAGGATAATGAAATGTAGTCAAATTAAATCAGGTGATGCTGAGGGGATTAGATTAGGAAATGAGACACTTAAAGTAGTAAAGGAGTTTTGCTATTTAGGGAGCAAAATAACTGATGATGGTCGAAGTAGAGAGGATATAAAATGTAGACTGGCAATGGCAAGGAAATCGTTTCTGAAGAAGAGAAATTTGTTAACATCGAGTATAGATTTAAGTGTCAGGAAGTCGTTTCTGAAAGTATTTGTATGGAGTGTAGCCATGTATGGAAGTGAAACATGGACAATAACCAGTTTGGACAAGAAGAGAATAGAAGCTTTTGAAATGTGGTGCTACAGGAGAATGCTGAAGATAAGGTGGGTAGATCACGTAACTAATGAGGAGGTATTGAATAGGATTGGGGAGAAGAGAAGTTTTTGGCACAACTTGACTAGAAGAAGGGATCGGTTGGTAGGACATGTTCTGAGGCATCAAGGGATCACAAATTTAGCATTGGAGGGCAGCGTGGAGGGTAAAAATCGTAGAGGGAGACCAAGAGATGAATACACTAAGCAGATTCAGAAGGATGTACGTTGCAGTAGGTACTGGGAGATGAAGAAGCTTGCACAGGATAGAGTAGCATGGAGAGCTGCATCAAACCAGTCTCAGAACTGAAGACCACAACAACAACGTACTTTAGACAACATCAGACTATAAATGTGCGTTATAAGTTTTTGTTGTTATGGTCTTCAGTCCTGAGACTGGTTTGATGCAGCTCTCCATCGTACTCCATCCTGTGGAAGCTTCTTCATCTCCCAGTACCTACTGCACCCTACATCCTTCTGAATCTGTTTAGCGTATTCATCTCTTGGTCTCCCTCTACGATTTTTACCTTTCACGCTGCCCTCCAGTACTACATTGGTGATCCCTTGGTGCCTCAGAACATGTCCTACCAACCGGTCCCTTCTTCTAGTCAAGTTGTGCCACGAACTCCTCTTCCCTCCAATTCCATTCTATACCTCCTCATGTGATCTACGCGGCTAATCTTCAGAATTCTTCTGTAGCACCACATTTCGAAAGCTTCTATTCTCTTCTTGTCCAAACTAGTTATCGTCCATGTTTCACCTCCATACATGGCTACGCTCCATACAAATACTTTCAGAAACGACTTCCTGACACTTAGATCTATACTCGATGTTAACAAATTTCTCTTCTTCAGAAGATAAAAGGAATGAAGGCTTAAAATTTGTCCGTAATCAAGTTGTAAGTTATCATGTGAAACCATATAACACCAAAGTTTCGGAGGCCTCTACTAAATAACCATACGGGACAAACAGAGGTCGGTCTTAATTTATCTTGTAATTTCCGTATGCCTTCACGTTAATGTAAGGGTCATTAATTAATGTTATGTCGTCAAGCGTTTAGTAAATTTGTTAGTGCATACACAGCACTTAATGAAGTTGTATTTTATAATCAAGTGGATTGTTGTATGCGTTTTCTCCGAAAAGGTACATCCGATGCAGAGGCAAGAACCCGACTGGTTATGGAACGATGAAATGAAGAGCATTTGACTGCAGTCTCAGCCATTCTATGTTCTCCTAAGGATCCGCAAATCTGTAAGAACTTTTTTAACACTATAAGCGTAAGTGTACGTTCAAGTTCTGAGAGATTTAACTGTCATACGGTCCCTAACCGCAATCCTCTCGCTGAGTCTCTGTGGGCTGTGTCATAAGAGCTTAGCGTGTTCAGACAGACTCGAGTGGGAAATATTTGTTTCCATTTATTGGCAGACGACAGCTGCCTATAAGCGCGATGTTTAGAAAGGTACGCAAGCTGGCGTTGGAATGACGCAATAAACCATGCCTAAGTCCACCTGCTTAGCTGGGTGGTAACATGCTTGCCTTCCATGCAAGCGGGCCGGGTTCGATTCCCGGCCGGGTTGGAGATTTTGTCCGCTCGTGGGCTGGCTGTTGTGTTGTCCTCACCATCATCTCGTCCTCATAACCGGCGCGCAAGTCGGCCAACGTGGCGTCGACTGAAATAAGACTTGCACTCGCCGGCCGAACTACCCCGGATGGGGCATCCCGGCCAACGGTACCATACGCTCATTTCATTTCAACAGATGCCCACACAATACGACCTGGACAACTGTTCGTTGCAGGTGTCCGGTTCGCCCGTGCCGCGTTCGGGGGTAAGCATTACAAATACGTTTAAACAACGTAACAAACACGGGGCGGCGGCGGGAGGCGGGTGTCAGGCGTCGAGTGCGGGCCTCGTAAATCAGCGGCCGCTGCCCGAGCAGCAAGCAGACGTGCGGGCGGAACGGTGTGAGATGGCGGTTAACAGTGCAACTATGGGTTACGATTATATCTTATTTTCAACGCCAGTTTACCAAGAACTTTAACTAGCAAAGCAACCGGTTTCTTATTCCTGTTATTTCCTATAACAGACTTAGAAAGCGAACAAAGACTGAAAAATTTTGGCTGCCTGAGTTTCAAAATACATAGAATGAAAATATTAAATTAAATAGGCAAATAAGAGAAAACGTAGTCAGCCCACCGTTCGCTGATTTTCTCGAAAGGTGGTAAGTGGTTGACTGTTGCAAAAATTATTTATTATAATTTTTTAAAAGTGTGCTAAAATTAGTGTTGTAACGAGGGATCATACCACTATTTCGACATTCTGAATAATAAGTGCCAATGCGTGAAAATTGACGTTTAAAACTACTGCTTTACGTGAATTTGTCCGTTTTCAAGAAGTACAAGCAGATAAAAGCATCTTATGTAGACACAGGCAACAGTTTTGCTACTTTTTGTTTTTATAGCAAACTGTGATACAAACTGTTAACTTTCACGTTTTCTCCTTAAATGATGACGCACTTTGTTGTGGCTCTTCACGTTCCTAATACCGTAAAGCAAATGTGGCATTGCACTTCACTGATACTGTTTGTTGTTGTTGTTGTTGTGGTCTTCAGTCCTGAGACTGGTTTAATGCAGCTCTCCATCCTACTCTATCCTGTGCAAGCTTCTTCATCTCCCAATACCTACTGCAACCTACATCCTTCTGAATCTGCTTAGTGTATTCATCTCTTGGTCTCCCTCTACGATTTTTACCCTCCACGCTGCCCTCCAATACTAAATTGGTGATCCCTTGATGCCTCAGAACATGTCCTACTAACCGATCCCTTCTTCTAGTCAAGTTGTGCCAATTAAGGGATCTGACATTCCACGCTCCGATCCGTAGAACGCCAGTTTTCTTTCTGCTGATAACGACGTCGTCCTGAGTAGTCCCCGCCCGGAGATCCGAATGGGGGACTATTTTACCTCCTTAATATTTTACCCAAGAAGACGCCAACATCATTTAATCATACAGTAAAGCTGCATTCCCTCGGGAAAATTTACGGCTGTAGTTTCACCTTGCTTTCAGCCGTTCGCAGTACCACAACAGCAAAGACGTTTTGGTTAGTGCTACAGGGTCAGATCAGTCAATTATCCAGACTGTTGCCCCTGCAACTACTCAAAAGGCTGCTGCCCCTCTTCAGGAACCACATGTTTGTCTGGCCTCTCAACAGATACCCCTCCGTTGTGGTTGCACCTACTCTACGGCTATCTGTATCGTTGAGGCACGCAAGCCTTCCCACCAACGGCAAGGTCCATGGTCCATGGCTGGAGGGGGCGGGGGGTGATAGTGTACTTCGTAAAATACTTCCAGACTAGTGACGTTGCCATTCCGTATTACAATTAACGCTCGAGAACAACAGCCAGAAACTACCTTAAAGAGATCACATAGGGCCAGTCTGTCTTACTGCGTGTACACGCATACTATGCAACAGGTCACACCAAATTGTAGCAGGCACAGAATTGTCACAACAGTGCTGTATAGATTCTTATCCGATATTTTTGTTGGTTTCTGTCGGTATCATGATTACACTCAAGAGGAAAAGACACAGGTGTACCTGCCTAATATCGTGTAGGGCCCCTCGCAAGTGATGCAACACGACGTGGCACGGACTCGACTAATGTCTGAAGTAGTGCTAGAGCGAATTGACACCATGAATCCTTCAGGACTGTCCATAAATCCGTAAGAGTACGAGGGGATGGAGATCTCTTCTGAACAGCACGTTGCAAGGCATCCCAGGTATGCTCAATAACTTTCATGTCTGGGGAGTTTGGTGGCCAGCGGTAGTGTTTAAACTCAGAAGAGTGTTCCTGGAGCCACTCTGTAGCAATATTGGACATGTGGAGTGTCGTATTGACCTGCTGGAATTGCTCAAGTCCGTCGGAATACGCAGTCGACATGAATGAAGGCAGCTAATCAGACAGGATGCTTACGTACGTTTCATCTGTCAGTGTTGTATCCAGACGTCTCATGGGTCCCATATCACTCCAACTGCTCACGCTCCACACCATTACAAAACCTCCACCGGCTTGAACAGTGCCCTGCTGACACGCAGGGTCCATGGATTCATGAGGCTGTCTCCATATCCGTACACATTCATCTCCTCGATACAATTTGAAACGAGACTCGCCGACCAGGTATCATGTTACCAGGCATCAACAGACCACTGTCGGTGTTGACGGGCCCTGGCAAGAAGTCAGCTTTGTGTCGTGCATTCATCAAGGGTACACGTGGGCCTTCGGTTCTGAAAGCGCATATCGACGATGTCTCGTTGAAAGATTCACACGCTGACACTTGTTGATGGCCGAGCATTGAAATCTGCAGCAATTTGCAGAAGGGTTGCACTTCTGTCACGTTGAACGATTCTCTTCAGTCGTCGTTGGTCCCGTTCTTGGAGCATCCTTTTCCGGCCGTTACGAAGTCAGAGATTTGATGTTCTTCCAGATTCCTGATATTCATGGTTCACTAATGAAATGGTCGTACCAGGAAATCCCCACTTCTTTCCTATCGCGGAGATATTGTGTCGGATCGCTCGTGCCCCGACGTTTAAACTCACTTGACTCCTGATAACTTGCCGTCGTAGGAGCAGTAACAGATCTAACAACTGCGCCAGACGTAGCCGTATTCTACCTGTTTACATAACTCTGCATTTGAATACACATGACCATACCAGTTTCTTTAGGGCCTCGGTGTACAGGTGCATCAATAGATCCAAATTGTTTCGAATTTAGTCTTTCCAGGTAACACTTTGTTCCTTGCGATACAGATTCTCTCGTCGCTGCAATGGAAGCATATGTCGATGAACACGTGGACAATCTATGCACAAATTAATTTCAAGTACAATACAATAAAACAATGTATTTACGTTCTTATTCTTTCTATTCCAGTGGTAATTGATCAACATGCCCCTCGATGAGAGTGAGTTACGTCGTTTCTCTCTGTCTCTTTTTTTATGAGTCGTGACGTCACATGTATTTCGCACACTCTTAGCAGCAGCTAAAATATACGCTAACCATCATCAATGTTGCTACGTAGGAAAATAATTCATGGTAAAGGTATTTGGCTGAGTTGTAATAGTTTCGTATATTGTCAACACACATAGCTAGCTCAAAAATAAGCCTGGTCTGTTTGAAACAGTAGTAGTTAATGACCAAGAAATAAATATTGTTGCAGAGATAGACTCGACATAATCACCTATGGAGATCCACTATTATTCTCAATACTACATAAATTCTTTGTCAAACACTGATCTCTTATACTGTTAATTACGATTTGAATAATATTTACTGAAGAGAAAGCACGATTTATATCAGTTAGCGATGTACTCATTAGTAAGCCTGAGCCTCGTATTCTTATTGTTCCGATAATCATGATGTGATGTGCAATTATATTTTACGTAACGGCTGTCAGTGAGACTACGACAAAAGAATGGCAGATGATCGATGATAATACTTTATTTCTAACAATAATTCAATAGTTCCATTTAATTATATTCACGTGGAGGAAGAGGAATGAAATGAGATTACAAGGAGAATTACTTTATTATACATCTATTCTGCGGAAACTTAAGTGAAATTAACAAAACCGTGCGATCAGAAGCACGCGGATACAAAAGCATCTGTTACGTTCGTGAGCTTACACCAGAGTGATCATTTAATCATCCAAGTCTTTATCAAACAGTTATACAGAAATTCCATGACATGGTGTCCAGCCGACTTCACTCAAGCGATTAAAACAGGCACGGTCACCGGAGTGTCCTTCATCTGTGATTCTATCCTCTTGTATACGACGTTAATTGTAGCCGTCCAACCTCGCAATGACGATGGAACACAAAAACTTCGTCACGTTCAGTACATCAGTCTCCAGCTGACGTCCATAAAGCGACTAACACAGCCATGGTCATTGGATTGACTTTCTCCTGGCATTCAAGTGTCTTGCTTACGATGCACCAAAGACAGATAATTGTAGCATCACACCTCGCAATGACGATGGAACATACAAACTGCGTCGCGATCTGTACATCAATATCCAGCCGACTTCTCTAATAGCGACTATCGCAGCCATGCTCACCGGATAGACATTTTCCTGCGACACGGCTTAATGGATCAGTCTCCAGCCTTCTCTAAAGGCGACTAAAGCAACCACAGTCACCGTATGGACGTCCTCCTGGGAGTCAAATTTGTTGTTTCCGACGCACCACTGACAGTTAATTGTAAACCTCCCACCGTAGTAAGGACCATGGCACACACAAATTGCTTGGCGATTCGGTACTTCAGTCTCCAGCCGACTCCTCTAAAGCGACTTACGAATCCACGGTCACCGGATTGACCTTCTGCTGGGATTCTTGTTTCCGATGCACCAATGACAGTTAATTGTTGTCCTCGCACCTCGCAACGACGGTGGAACATACAAAACGCGTTGCGATCTATACATCCGTCTCCAGCCGACTTCTCCAATAGTGACTAACGCAGCCTCGGTAACCAGATGGACGTTCTCTTTGGAGCAAGTTGTTTGTTTCCGACAATTAATTGTAGCCTTCGCAACCTCGTAATAACTATGGAACACACGAACTGCGACGCTATTTAATGAATCAGTCTCGAGCCTTATCTAAAAGCGACTATTGCACACAAAGTCACTGTATGGACGTTGTCCCGGAAGTCAAAATCCTTGTTTCCGACGCACCACTGACATTTCATTCCAAACCTCGCTCTTTTCTAATGACGGTGGAACACTCAAACTGCGGCGCCATTCAGTACTTCAATCTCTAGCCGTCTTCTCTCTAAGTGACTAACGCAGCGACAGTCACAGGGTGGCCGTACTCTGATAGTCAAGTTAATTGATTCCGACGCTCCAATGAAGTTAATTGTAGCCCTCGTACCATCATAATGACGATGGAAGACCCGAACAGCGAAGCGATTTAATGAATCAGTCTCCAGCCTTCTGTAAAAGCGACTAAAGCAGCCAAAGTCACCGTATGGACGTTGTCCCGGGAGTTAAAGTTCTTGTTTCCGACGCACCACTGACTGTTACTTGTAAACCTCCCATCCTAGTAATAACCATGGAACAGATAAATTGCTTGGCGATTCAGTACTTCAGTCTCCAGCCGACTTCCCGAAAGCGACTAACGCAACAATGGTCACCTGATTGACCTTTCCTGTGGTTCAAGTCTCTTGTTTCCGATGCAAGAATGACAGCCAATTGTAGCCCTCGCACCTCGAAATGACAATTGAACACACTAACTGCGTCGCGATCAATACATCAGTCTCCAGCCGACATCTCTAAAAGCGACTAACGCTGCCTTATTCCCCGTATGGACGTTGTCCAGGAAGTCAAGATGCTTGTTTCCAACGTACCACTGACAGTTAATTGTAAACCTCCCACCCTAGTAATGACCATGGAACACACAAATTGTTGGCGATTCAATACTTCACTCTGCAGCCGACTTCTCTAATACCAACTAACAAGGTCACAGTCACCGGATGGACGTTCTCCTGGGAGTCAAGTTGCTTGTTTCCGACGCTTCAATGACAGTTAATTGTAGGCCTCGCAACCTCGTATTTACTATGGAATACACGAACTGCGACGCGTTTTTATGAATCTGTCTCCAGACTTCTCTAAACTGCGACTTCTTTGTTTGAAAGGGTATTCCAGTCAACATTGTCAGAAGCATTCTCTAAGTCTACAAATGCTAGAAACGGTGGTGTGTCTTTCCTTAATGTATTTTCTAAGATAAGTCGTAGGGTCAGTATTGCCTCATGTGTTCGAAGATTTCTATGGAATCCAAACTGGTCTTCCCTGCGGTCGGCTTCTACCAGTATTTCCATTCGTCATTAAAGAATTCGTGTTAGTATTTTTCAGCCGTGGCTTATTAAACTAATCGGTAATTTTCACATCTGTCAACACCTGCTTTCTTTGGAATTGGAATTATTATATTCTTCTTGTAGTTTGAGCGTAGTATTAGAACGAAAAAAATTCTACCAAATTTATCTTATCAGGTAAACAAACAGAGAAAGGAAGAACACAAATCCACAAGGGTACACATAAACACATAGCATAATTACACAAAAGGAACGGACAGGGCCTATTTTCTGTGTGAGCATTGTATACTCCTTTTTCATTTTTCTCCTTTCAATAATATACTTCATGCTGATCTCTCTATAATTTTCAGTCTAAACATTTAATTCTCGGAGATCTCCCTTAGTTCAACATTTGTTCCCAAAAAAAGTCATATCTATCTGTATTTAAACATTCCTATATTTCTTACCTCATCATTTGTTTCCAAGAAAATTCTACTTAACCCTGTTGTCACTATACCCTACTTATCTGTTAATTTCGTTTTTCACAATAATTGTTCCTCATTGTACAATACTCTTTGGCCAAACCTTTTTCTTACCGCTTATCGATGCATTTCTTCCCAACTCATCATAACTCAGTTTCTTATACAGCATATCCACTCTTAAGCTAACTTAAATCTACTGGGCTGAGATATATAAAGTAGAGAACGTCGCAATGCAGCCACACAAAACGATTAGCACAAACAACAACGATAAAAATGCAACGTGGCAAAGCAAGCAGCAGCGTATCTAAATTAGCAAAGAAAATGTAACATTACAACTAATATAACAAGAAAAAATAAATCAGTAGTAAAACTAGTTGATCGCAGTAACACAAAGTAAAATTTAGTAGGATATCGCCTGACAAATAACAGCAGAAATTGCAATAATTTATACCTAAAAATGAGAAAGCACAAGCAGAAAAATATTACAGTAAAGACAGCAATGCAGATAAGGAAAATGTCTATTCACATCCTAATGTCTATGTTACATCTTAATGTCTATGTCACATCTTAACACTAGAATGGTGCACCACAACAACTTACTCTACCAAAAAATTACCAAGTCCTTGAAAAGAAAATTATGTACGCAATTCCTGTTACTATTCCCTTCTTCTTATTGTTCTTTCCTTTCTATGTGCTCTTTTTTAAGAATGTTGATCACAGAATTATTATTTAATAGATCTGTTGACAGAAAGTGTATACATTAGCATACGTATTGAATTTTATTTTATGAAGTCAGTACTGCAGGGCAGGTATAAACTAGATATCAAATAAAATAAGCAAATATGTACAAAGCAAAGCATAAAACATCATTCACCAGCCATATGGCATTTCATAAGTCAGGAAAAATTCTCTCATCTCTCGTAGATAGACACTTGTCATAATCGGGTGTGTAGATGTAAGAATATTTTTCATCACTTCATAAGAATTTCAGTAAATAGTGTAAAGTACAAGCTCCAAAATGTAATCATTTGTTTCCAAGTAATAGTGTGTCGGGTTTGTGGTGCGTTCTGCAAAGAAATATCAATAGCGAGGTCAACGTCCTCTCTTTTCTACAGCTGTGCATTTGAAAGGCAACACCACAATAGGTTTTTCCAGGCAGCTAGCTCGCAACCGGGCCCAGCAGAACATTACGTCTAGGTCACATATACTTTTTACGAAAATATTTACGAGAGCAGTTTCAGCTACAATGACAGTTTCATACAAATAAAAATTTCACTGGTTGAAAAATTACGGGAGAAGTGTTTAGAAATGAAATCTCTTGAATAACAGTGTACAAAAATTTCCGTCGGCAATCTGGTATTCACAGTCACATATATACTCACTTTTCATAACTCTTAAAGTACAATTCTTGGTTTCCAACATTCTTTTCCACAAACCAGAGTCCCAAACCCCTATTCATTATTCATATACATATATGTCGATACTGCCTCACTACTTCATCATAATAAACACATAGCCTAATCAAATTTCTCCTATAGCATAGCCTTATTCATCATAAACATATCTCAAGATCATAATACACATTGTCGTCATAATAAAATCATCATAACAGATCAATCAAATCTCAAAATCGTCGTAGCTTCCTTCAATAATCTCAAAATCTTAAAAAAAATGCTCGTTTCAATAGTGCCATCTGCCTCAAACTTACTTCAAAAATCATGATCCCATACAAAATACATTTCTCAAAGCTCTCGCAATTTCACAATGGTTTCGAAAATATATGTGAACAGTTCACACAAACAGACAAAGTATAATGTCCTAAATGCGAAGTGATTCAACTGTGTAATTATGTAGACATGTGTCACTGACGTAGTAAAAATATTCCTCTTTATTAAATGACCAGAGAGCTGTGTAATTCTATGTTAGGGAAATATGATACCGATGTGTAAAACTGCATAAGCAAATACCATATTAGTTAGGGCTCCTTGTGCTTGCCACACGCATGATACCCCAAGTAGGCATACACCCTTGAGGGATAACGTAATTATACTTCAGATGTTACAGATTAAAACAGCGGAATGAAATGAATCGCCAAAAAGTTTCTCTGTATCACTGTAGTTCAAAAATATTTCTAAAAATGTTCCAAGTACAAAAATTAATCCCTCAAATGCGTGTCACGTGGCACTAAACTATAGTTCTTGCTGTAAGTAATTTTCTGTCATTGGCTGGCGGTAAAAAGGTAGCAAGTATCGTAGTTATCGTCGTTCAAAAGCAAAGTACTCCAAAAATCAGTGTACTTACCTTTGTCATATATAAACGTAAAGTGCTCTGCGTGTAAATGTCGTAGTTATTACATTCATTGCCATGACCTAGAAAGTACTATACTGCAACGTATTGTTGTGTTATGAATAATACTTGTCCCATTGTAGCTATCCCACAAAAGTCATTACCAAAACATGTTTTACTTTCCAGAAGAACGTAGAAAAACTGTGCAGACATAAAACAGATACAGTGTAAAAGTAAAAAAGAAGATTGTGTCACACCTAAGTAGTGTCATAACATAATCATGTAGCTTTCAAACAAACCAAATACTCTGTCATTTGTGACCTGTCAAAAAGTACTTTAAACAGAAATTATTTTTTTTTCAAGTAAACCAAAATGTTGCAGTAAAACACTTAGCAGTATATGTTCCAAGAACATAAACCTTATAGTCGTTACATAATCGTGCAACTAACAAGCAAAAATGTACACACAATGAGACTTTGTCGTCTGTGGCCTAAAAAAGTGAAATCGAATTACTATATTAATTGATAGTCATGTTAGCTACATCATCAGCTTCATACATATGTTTTGTGGCTGTCTGCGGTGTGAGTCATTGTCTATTATCTCTTTGTTGTCGCGCATAGTTCCTGGGATTTGGAGGTCTAATTCCCACAGTCAGCTTGGCGAGGCCCTGCCCTATTTGAATCACGCCATTTCTGACTGCATTCTGGTCTGTTGTTATAATTATAGCGTCTGTCGTCATGTCGGTAGTTTCTGAAATTTCTTTCTTGTCGATCATGTGGTGGAGATTCTCTCCCATAATCGTAGTTACGGGGCATACCATTGCGTCTGAAGTCTTTTTGTCTCCCTTGAGAATAATTATTTTGGTTCCCATATTGCCTGTTTCTATGGTTATCTCAGTCATAGTCATTACTACAGAAATGTGATATTTCTCTGTAACTATTATTATTCTGCCAATGGTTGTCATACGAATGGTGTCTGTTCTGATCGCAATTTGTGTTATAAGAATAGCCTTGTCGTGTCCATTTATTATCTCTGTCATCACGAAATTGTGATGGATGTGACCTGTAATTGTTGTTGTTTTCCTGTTTTCGCACCATACCACTCTCTGTCTCGATTTCCAGTTCTTGCAAAAGTCCCTGAAAAGTTTCGATGTCATCTTTGCAACGTCCAGTCAAAATAATATGTCTTAAGTGTTCTCATTCTCTAAATAACCACACATGAATTTTAATCTATGCTCTAATGACCAATTAGGAGGAAAACTATGAGCAAATGGTTGAAGCCATGCTTGTGAATGAATGTCATTACTGGAATTCTTGAATCATCGTGACACCGAGTCGCTAATCAGTGATTCTTACGTCGTGTCGGCGGTTCCATCTCAAGATTTGGTGCACCCTACTGACTCCTTTAAAAATCTCCGAAATACCCCGTGTAACTGCTTTGTAACGTTTCCGTATTTCTAAATCCCTCTTCCCGTGTCGGAGCGCGAGTATCCTCTGAAATATGTAACTCTTCTATCAAGTGTGCCAACTGATCTCGTACTTCCCGCATTTCTCTTTCGTGTTGCGTATCAATTTGTTTCTCACTCTGTTTGAATTTTCTAATTTCCTCATACTCTTCTGTGTCAATAAAGACTACCGGTCTTGTATCATTCAAATTATCATACACCTTCGTAGATAAATATGTTAACTGATCTGAAAGCTCTGTTACTTTTCCGATAATGTGCTGATTTACTCCATGTGTTTTTCTGACCAAAATTTCCGAGTGTCCATTTGGGTCGAATCCGTATCTACTGTGTACTTTAAGTTTTCCTGACGTTTTACAAGCTATGAAACTATGTTAATTTTAGCCTGCAAGGCATCGTGATTTTTGTGAACAATAATCTGCAATTCTTTTAAGGTTGCTTCATGATTCTGTAATGCGTTTTCATGTCGCGAAAAAATAGGCTGAAAATGCTGCAAATATGTGTTTTTACATCTTCAGAAATATTTTGATATTTCGATTCGATTTTAAGTAGATCAGCAATTAAATCTTCTCGTGTTTGTTCAAACGATGTGTCTAACTTTTGAAGCTGTTGCTGTGTTCATTCCTGATTTTGTTCCATAGTATCTAACTTTTGAAGACTTTGTTCCATTGTGTCTACTTTTGAAATTGTTGCTGTGTTTGTTTCCGATTTTGTTCCATTCGTTGCATTAATTGCAATAACAATATATTAGTAAATGAAGGCTGTTGCTTTGCGATTTTAGGCAGTGCATTTGCACCGATGACATACTTATTTTGAAGCGGAAAGAGTGAATCCTGACTTATTTGAGAAAAGGGTAATGACGCGAAACCCGAATCTACGGTATTTGCAAGATTATGTTCTGTTGTTTCGCATTTCTGAGCCGAACAGTTACTGACCGATCGATCGACAATACTTCCCTGTTCACTAATTGTTTCAATGTCTACCCCGTTATTTACTGCCTGATCCATGTCCCTATACACAGTTATCAAACTATTGTCTCGAATATTTATCACTTCGTTACAAGCTGGTCCTAACAAGCTACGCTCGTCGTCACTGTCATTTCTCATTTTGCTTTGCAGCCTAGTTTTACGCTTTTCACACGCCATGATTGTCACAGTATTGTACACAATATCACACAAAAACTAATTTTAAAAGCAAAAATAATAAGACACACAAAACAGCACTGAAAATAACCAATATCTGAAACGCTGCAATAGCGGCTGCGGGATACTGAGTGCAAATCCACATGCCTGCCACAACTGCTTCGCTCATTACAATACAGTACAACAATTAGAGAGTACAAGTACAAAGGAAATTCTCTATATACAATTACACGCTAGCAGTAGACAATAACTAATTTCTAATCATGCACTAATTATTCATACTACAAGAAGATCAGAAGATTCCAGTGAAGTATCCTCGGCTAAGGGTCGTCAGGTGGAACTTCTTTATTTATATTTTTGCTTGAACCGAAATAACTGAGAAGGTGAAACTTCTGCGTTTTTACTTAAATTGCTTAATGCAACTGAACCTTCTGAAAGTGCCGAGTGAAACTGAACGTACTGTCACTTTGCTTGTCTTTATCGTTTGAACACTGACCTACAGAATTTTTCGTGACAAATACAGCTCAAACTATTCTATTCATTTATAACTCACAATATACCGGGATAACGCAATCTGTCAATTAACACAAAAGAATAGCCCTGAACTAGAAAAAATGATAAGAGTAACCCATACATTTCATAAGTCACGTACCACACAGAAAATCTTCATGACACGGACTACAGCAAGTATACAGCCAGCTAAGCAAAACGATTGTAACTACCGTCCGCTCGCGCTAACACTACTTCTAACCTCCATCACTGCTAACTGTTCACTCCTAACTGCGAGTCGGACTAGCCACAGAGTCTCTTACAGGGGGCACAGAATGCCGTCAGTGACATTAATGCAGTCTGTAGCACTGCATAGCGCTGCCAACATACAAACACATAAACAGGCTATTTACAAGAAGCACGGGAGAAGATGAAGAAAGCTGTTACAGACTACTCAACAGCTTACCTTGTATCAAGAGTATCATAAAGCCGCGTACACACCTAGCAACAAAAGTCGCGGAATTCGTGCCCCGAGACAGGTCTCAGTGTTGTTCCGGGACATTTTCTCGTGTTGCGAGACTGTCGCTATACAAAAGTCTCGAGTATCAGGTTCCCCGTCAAAACGGGGAAGATGATGTAATGTCGCGCGACATTTCACAGTCTGTAGGTGTACCTTGACGTGTGCGCGTCATTTTGTACCTGGCCACAATGGAGACAACAATGAAAATAATTCAAGATTTTCAAGCTTGCCCTTGTCTTTGGGATGTGACATGTGGGGAATATAAAAACAGAAATATGAGGAGGGATGCTATGGAATCTCCAGCTAAAACATACCAGATGTCACACCATGAAATGGAGAAAAAAAATCCACAATTTAAAATCACAGTTTAGGTGCGAACTTAAAAAGTTGTCCTAGTCAAAAAAAGTGGTTCGTCCCCCCAAAAGTGCAACTGGTTTGGGTACAAACCATTACTGTTTTTGTTACAAGGAACGGAATCCAGAGGATTGTGGTGAAGCGGAAGAAGAAACATATACTCTAGTAAGTGAACTATATTTAATTCAACAATTTACATAGTCATTTTTTACTCTTACCATAAGTATTTCGTATATTTGTATCTTCTATAGTATTTTAAAAGTAATTTACCAAAGCTTTTAAATTTATTTTTAACTTTATTAACATCAAATAATTGTTTTCATTGGCAATGAAGGAAAAATAATAAAAAAATTAACTACCCAGCAAATATGTGCCATTGCCCCTATTGTTGACTGTTCTGCCAAGAACCCGCTTCTGCTGGAGATACTAAATAATCTCTGAATTCATCTCGAATTTTGTGCGCATCGGTAGGTGGTCTTACAGGAATACTTTGCAATTTCATTAGACTATTTGGTGATTCAGATCTCCACTGTCCAGCTATCATACTTCTGTCAATGTCTTCTAAATCAAACGATCCTGGAGGAGTATAAAACTTCCTTGATTCAGAATTTCTTCTTAGGAAGTTGTGCAGATAAATACATGTAATAACTACAGATTCTACTTTATCGGGATCCAGTGCAATAGGTTTTAAGAGCACTCTGAATTCGGAACTTAAAATGCCAAATATGTTTTCAATAATGCGTCGAGCTCTACAGAGCCTGTAATTGAAAATCCTTTCTGCTGATGTTGGCAATCGCTGGCGTGGATAAGGTTTCATCACACGGGTGGATAATGCAAACGCATCATATGCTACAAATACACAAGGAACAGGGGTAGATCTGCCTGGCAATGCTTTATCTGTGGGGATATTTAGTTTCTTTTGCACCATTTTCTTGTACAAAGATGTAAATTTTAAGACACCACCATCCGATATTCGGCCCTGACATCCCACATCAGCATATATAATGGTTCAAATGGCTCTGAGCACTATGCGACTTAACTTATGAGGTCTTCAGTCGCCTAGAACTTAGAACTACTTAAACCTAACTAACCTAAGGACATCACACACATCCATGCCCGAGGCAGCATTTGAACCTGCGACTGTTGCGGTCGCTCGGTTCCAGACTGTAGCGCCTAGAAACGCACAGCCACTCCGGCCGGCAGCATATATAAAGTTATAATTGGCATCACCTACTCCAAGAAGCACAATACTAAAGTTTCCTTTATAATTGAAATACATGCTGCCACTGTTTTCTGGGGCCACTATATGTATGTGTTTGCCGTCTATACTACCTAAACACTGAGAAAAGTTCCGTCTCCTTGCGAATTCTTCTGCTATTGCTGTCCATTCGGAGTTAGATTTTGTCATCTGAAATATTAAACAAAATACAATAACATTAAAGCAATAAATACAAGTAACAGCTGTTAAACAAAGTAAGTTCAATGAAATTGTTGGTTTTTCCCTAGGAGGATGACGACAACGGAACAGAAGAAGAGCGATATGATGAACGACAGTCCAATCCACCAAAAGAAGAATTCAGAAGGCCACCGATACCCAAAAGGAGGAGGGATGCAGATCACGAGCTGATATTGCAAGGAATACAGTAAGCTGCATGAAATCTTTAACAAAGGCTGTTAGGAGCTGAGATGAATTTGCGGTTTACGGAGAGCATGTTGCTAATAAATTAAGAAACTGCGGTAGAAGTCGCATCGAAATGTCCTTAGCCCAGCGTGAAATTGATGACATACTCTTAAAACTGGAAATGGGAGTGTTCAGTACGGTCGGATATTCACCCCAGGTCAGTTCAAACCAGTTAAGCCCACTTCAAACAATTCCACCTCCATTCCATTCTTCACCATCAACATCCCATAGTACAGACGGCCAAAACTCATACTCCTCAGACTGTTCCTTTACACCCTCAACATCTTCGCAAGATCTGGAACCTCCTTCTCAAAATGAAGGGACGAGAGAAGACCAAACCATAGAGGTTTTTTTTTTTTTTTTGAAAATTTCAAATCATTGTAATTTAAGAAATGACAAAATTGTATACCTGTAATTAATTCATTCTTAAAATAAAAAATGTAATTAGTAAAAATTGAGCCTTGAGCAGTCGCTGGTGAAGCATCAGTGCAGCAGCAGTGCAGTAGCGATTCGCACATCTAGTTTTCATATTTGTTTTGTAGTTTGATTCTTAATTTCTTTCCGAGTGTTTGTGCGCTTGCATATTTAATTACATAAAATCCTTGCGTATTCTCGTATTTGAGAGGAGTAATATTGCTTATTGATAGCCGTAGAGTATAAATTCGCTGAGTCGTTAGATATTAGAAGTAGGATGGGTAGAGTGTGTGCATGCTGTATGCGGGCGCAGGAGGAACTGGCCGCGGTTCGCGTGCTGTTGGCTACGGTCAGCCGCCTTCAGGCTGCTGCCTCGAGGTGCAGCGACGGTGGACGGTCTGGCGCGTCGCCTGAGACACCCAGGTGTCGCTTGCTGCGTCCGCTGACTCAGCCGCCGAGGCACCTTCTAGTGCACCCGGCGCGTTGGGGCCGCCCTCACCTCACAGTGAGTGGCGGACTGCAACGCGTTCGCGTCGCTCGAGGCGGAGGGTCAATGTGGACGCTCGCCCGTTAATCCTGTCAATGGGCAGGTGGCCGCTCCTTCAGCAGGCACACGGGGGCAAAGGCTTGCTGGTTACTGGAAGCTACGACGTTGGGAGCGAGTGATGGAGCCCCTTAGGGAAATAGCGTACAGGGCTGGAAAGAATTCCAACGTGCACTCGGTTTGTCTGCCGGGCGGCCTCATCCGAGATGTGGAGGCGGCCTTGCCTGCGGCTATCGAGCGTACGGGGTGCAGTCGTCTGCAAGTAGCTGCTCACGTCGGCACCAGTGATGCCTGTCGCTTGGGTTCTGAGGCGATCCTCAGTTCGTACAGGTGGCTGGCGGATTTGGTGAAGACCGCCGGCCTCGCACGCGGGTTGCAAGCAGAGCTCTCTATTTGCAGCATCGTTCCCAGAGTGGATCGGGGTCCTTTGGTTTGGAGCCGAGTGGAGGGTCTCAACTAGAGGCTTCGTAGACTCTGTGACGGTCTTGGCTGCAGATTTCTAGACTTGCGCTATTGGGTGACCTCTAGATAGGTCAGGGGTGCACTACACAAAGGAAGCGGCTACTCGGGTAGCAGAGTACTTGTGGCGTGCACATGGGGGTTTTTTAGGCTAGGCAGTAGTGCGAGGTGTCCTGATGAACACTCACCAGTCGACGTGCAGGCAGGGGAATCAGGACGCGCTCAGTGTAAAGACACTTCAGCTATCAAGATATTAGCAGTAAATTTTGTAAATTTTGTTAGTGTTCGGAATAAAATTCCTGAATTTACTGCCCTCCAGGAAGCGCGTGGCGCGCAAATTTTTCTCGGGACTGAGACCTGGCTGAACCCTGAAATGGGAAGTTCTGAAATATTTAGTGAGGGTTGGAAGGTGTATTGGAAATACAGATTAGACACCGTAGGAGGTGGTGTCTTCATAGCAGTTGACAAAAATATTGTGTCTACTGAGGTCGGAGTGTGATTGTGAAGTTATCTGGACACGTTTAACAGGGCTAAGGGAAATAAAGTTAATTGTGGGGTGTTATTACCGGCCACCAGGTCCCACCGTGACAGCTCTAGAATCATTCAGAGGAAGTCCACATTCTGTATCGCAGAAGTTCCCAGAACATGCTATTTTAGTCGGAGGCGACTTCAACCTACCTAGTATGGAGTGGGATGTCTATGGATTCATTACAGGTGGTACAGACAAGCCGTCGTGTGAATTACTTTTGAACACATTATCTGAAAACTGTCTTGAGCAGCTAAATCGACAGCCAACGCGTAATGGAAATATTTTCGATCTGGTAACCATGAACTGACCGGACCTCATCGACGGTGTCAGTGTTGGGATTAGTGAACATGATGTTGTCATTACGACTATGGTTACGAAAGTTAAAAAGTCTGTCAAGAAGGCTAGGAGAGTATTCTTACTAGAAAGAGCAGATAAGCAGTTCTTAGCATCCCACTTAGTAAATGAATCGACTTCATTCACTTCCCGTACGATGGTAGTGGAAGAATTATAGGCAAATTTTAAACACATTGTAAATCACGCATTGGACAAGTATGTGCCGAAAAAGTGGGTTACGGACGGAACAGACCCACCGTGGTTTAACAGCGCAATTCGGAGAATGCTCAGGAAGCAAAGGCAGTAGCACTCGCGGTACAAGAAAGAGCGGGAGAATGAGGACAGGCAAAAGTTAGTAGAGATTCGAGCTGCTGTAAAAAGAGCGATGCGCGAAGCATTCAATCACTACCACCGTCATACCTTAGCAAAAGATCTTGCTGAAAACCCAAGGAAATTCTGGTCTTGCGTAAAATCGGTAAGCGGGTCGAAGGCTTCCATCCAGTCACTCTCTGATCAGTCTGGCCTGACAACGGAAGACAGCAAAACGAAAGCTGAAATTTTAAATTTAGCATTTGAGAAATCTTTCACGCAGGAGGATCGTACAAACATACCGCCGTTTGAGTCTCGTACAGATTCCCGTATGGGAGACATAGTGATAGACATCCCTGGGGTTGTGAGCCAGCTGAATGGGTTGAAAATAAATAAACCGCCAGGTTCTGATGGGATTCCAATTCGGTTGTACAGACAGTACTCTACTGCATTGGCCCCTTACTTAGCTTGTGAATCTCTTGCCCAACGTAAAGTCGCGAGCGACAGGAAAAAAGCGCAGGTGACGCCTGTATATAAGAAGGGTAGAAGGACGGATCCTCAAAATTACATACCAATATCCTTAACATCAGTTTGTTGCAGAATTCTCGAACATATTCTCAGTTCGAATATAATGAATTTCCTTGAGACAGAGAAGTTGCTGTCCATGCATCAGAACGGCTTTAGAAAGCATCACTCCTGCGAAACGCAACTCGCCCTTTTTTCACATGGTATCTTGCGAACCATGGATGAAAGATATCAGACGGATGCCATATTCCTTGACTTCCGGAAAGCGTTTGGCTCGATCCCCCACTGCAGACTCCTAACTAAGGTACGAGCGTATGGGATTGGTTCCCAAGTATGTGAGGGGCACGAAGACTTCTTAAGTAATAGAACCCAGTACGTTGTCCTCGATGGTGAGTGTTCATCGGAGGTGAGGGTATCATCTGGAGTGCCCCAGGGAAGTGTGGTAGCTCCGCTGTTGTTTTCTATCTACATAAGTGATCTTTTGGATAGGGTGGATAGCAATGTGCGGCTGTTTGCTGATGATGCTGTGGTGCATGGGAAGGTGTTGTCGTTGAGTGACTGTAGGAGGATACAAGATGACATGGACAGGATTTGTGATTGGTGTAAAGAGTGGCATCTAACTCTAAATATAGATAAATGTAAATTAATGCAGATGAATAGGAAAAAGAATCCCGTAATGTTTGAATACTCCATTAGTAGTGTAGCGCTTGACACAGTCACGTCGATTAGATATTTGGGCGTAACGTTGCAGAGCGATATGAAATGGGACAAGCATGTAATGGCAGTTGTGGGGAAGGCGGATAGTCGTCTTCGGTTCATTGGTAGAATTTTGGGAAGATGTGGTTCATGTGTAAAGGAGACCGCTTATAAAACACTAATACGACCTATTCTTGAGTACTGCTCAAGCGTTTGGGATCCCTATCAGGTCGGATTGAGGGAGGACATAGAAGCAATTCAGAGGCGGGCTGCTAGATTTGTTACTGGTAGGTTTGATCATCACGCGAGTGTTACGGAAATGCTTGAGAAACTCGGGTGGGAGTCTCTAGAGGAAAGGAGGCATTCTTTTCGTGAATCGCTTCTGAGGAAATTTAGAGAACCAGCATTTGAGGCTGACTGCAGTACAATTTTACTGCCGCCAATTTACATTTCGCGGAAAGCCCACAAAGATAAGATAAGAGAGATTAGGTCTCGTACAGAGGCATATAAGCAGTCATTTTTCCATCGTTCTGTTTGTGAGTGGAACAGGGAGAGAAGATGCTAGTTGTGGTACGAGGTACCCTCCGCCACGCACCGTATGGTGGATTGCAGAATATGTATGTAGATGTACATGTAAAATTGAGTTACTTCTTATCTTTACAAACCCTTGCAGCGAAGTAATTATGGCTTAACAGACTTCTGGAACTATACTTGAAATTGTTTTGACACTCGAAAGGTGTACATCAATCTGGAAAATGATTCGGCGCTAGCAAGGAACCGGAGGGTGATAGCTAGCCTAACTGAGGCTGGAATGGTTTCCCTAAATACAGTGTTTTCCGTCGAAATGTTTTCTCTAACCATTTGCAGAAGGGTTTCGAAATCGACAGGGCTCATTCTGACAAAATTTCTGAAACAAATGTCATCTTCTAGCTTCAGTTTTTCAAGAAGATTCAAAGGTGTAGTAACTCCATCAGAAAATAAATTCCTCGTCCAGTACCGTTTAGGTTTACGCTTTTTGCTTCTTAACAACATTAAATTATTTAAACAGAGATGAACAGCACAAACAGCTATTTCTTGTGACATCGCGTTCTGATTTCTGTATCGCAACTGGCTTCGTACATGTGGACGCGTGACATTGTTTAACGACAGTCTCGGGACATTGTATCACGACTGTCCCCATACAAAGTCCCGCGACTTCGTTGCTAGATGTGTACGCGGCTTAATGTTTGGGCGGTTTCGGTGATACAGCTTTTGGCTTAAGATGGAAAGCACTACGTAGGCGGTTCCGAAGTAACGGTTCACAATGACACTGTTTATGTCAAAGATAACGCTATCAGTGCCAGCGATGGATTGATGAAACTCCTAACCCTATAAACGAATCATTCGAAGACTACACGCCTGATGTCCTTGTAGCCTACACAACTATGCTGAAGGAAACGAATGCATTGTTTCATCACAATGCTTCGAATACGAACAAACCCAAGTCAAGCAGCGGCGAAAAGTACAACAGCATCATTAAGCCAATATGGCAGTCATTAAGGAAACTACGTAGTAATTCGACGTCAAAGTCACCAGATAGCAGCAAAGGTTGAATGGGTTTTGTAAAAGGATATACAGCAAAACCTGTAGAGTATGTTTGGATGAATGTCGTCAGAGATTTAATTGACAGGCTGATGGTGATTCACGGTGAAGAGAATGCAGGAAATAATAGTTATCATAATGAAAAAGTAGGTATAACGAAAAGCTTACCAGTAAATTTAACGCCTTTATAGTGAACAATCCAAAGGGTATTCCGTACTTGATTCGCTTTCTGAATAATCATCCTCACACGTTCTGGAAGTCAGAAAATCATGGTAAAGGCCAAATCAAATGGGCATTAAATAATCTGCCCATGCCGGAGATGCGTCTGCCTGGCATGAGATTTTGCGGACCTTTCACTAAACTAGATGGAAGATTAGCACGTGGAGATGTAGGAATTAATCCTTCAGATGAAACTTGCAAGAGACATGACATTGCGTACAGAGACCATCCAGATCTGGAAAATAGTCATCAAGCAGACGAGGAATTGCAGAAGGCAACAAAAGAGAGAATTTAAAGCAAAGATGCATCGCTAGGCGAAAGTTCAGCTTCTACTTCTATTGCGGGGATAATGTATGGAAAGAGATAATTAGGCATGGGCTTAGTAGACGATAATGGGTGAACTTTATAATTTTTTTCCTGTTAATAAATCAAAGTATTTAATCTTGATTTCAATGTATCGTCTAGCGGCAAGCCATAAGCGAAAGCTATTAAGCTAAAGCTCTCCAACGACGAACTGCAACTCACTGTTTTCTTGATAATTTTACTACTGAAACACAGATGAAACAGAAAGCCTGTAAAGTTTAAAAAGGCGGTAGTTAACTCATAACATTATCTATTCCTGTTCTGAAGAAATTATTTGAATATCTTACAGGAAAAAAAGAAGGTAAACACGAAGGCGACATCTTGCGACTGATTCTAACTGCATTACTCGCAATTGGATCGTTGGGTGGTGGTGCTGCAGTAATTACGAGCGCTGTCCATAAAAAAAAAAAAAAAAAAAAAAAAAGAAGAAGAAGAAGAAAGATGCTGAGTTGGACGAAGAGACGAGACATAACATTTTTTTAAATGGAGAAAAGAAAAGCGGGGGCAAGTTTACCTATGAAATCTTGCCTTTAAAAATGTCGAAAAAATGATGCAAAATGAAGCCATCATCTAACCAACTTTGATATAGAAAAATTAGTAAAGCAACTGAAAATCGAAAATTTGAGAGGCGTCTTTATGATTGAAGAACTACCGCAAAAAGCAGCAAAAACTGAAGCAGGAATCGTTAACCTAGACACGTCTGATCACGTAGTCACTCACTGGGTATGTTACTTCAAAAACGGTAGTGGAACATTTGTGTTTGACTCGTTCGGTGGCGATATTCCAAAAGCGTTAGTGAACTATGTAGGCCAAGATAACTTGTTTTACAACGCAGAGAGGGTTCCAAATTTTGATCAGTTTATATGTGACCATCTGTGTTTGCTGGTCTTGAAGCTATTTACAGACGGGTGGTCGATTACCAAATTCTCGATGTATTTGGTAACAAGATAAAGCAAGGAGAAGGTGACTTGGCTAAGCAACTATAATCGACTGCTAGTAAAGCTGACTTGGGGGAATTAGCCTCAAGAATCGAAGGTAAGGCTGTAAAATTTCGAAAGGAAATAAATAGTGTTTTTAAAATAATTAAAGGCTATATTGACTTCAAAGCAGGAGATTAGTAAATGTAAAAAACCCTATAGATGGCCTTGATGTAGTTACTGAAAGATATCTAGAAAAACAATTAAATAATCTTGTTACCAAGCCTGAATACAAAAGTATTCTCACGCTATTGAATAACTATGTGAGCAAAGCTGACCTCAACGAATACTACAGCAGAAAGGACTTAGAGACAAATAACATAAAACAACGGTTAATTACTTGCTAGGCAGGACTGATGCGCTAGAGAGGAAGCTGCAAAGTTAATTATAAATGAATGTCGAGAAGCGTGTTTGGTTTCTGAGGTGCAAAAGATTTACAGATACAGTTCACTCTCAGACAGTTACCACAATAAATGGTCGAGCCAGAATCGAGTGTAATTGTGCAGAATACAAAAGTAAGAAGAGTTAGTTTGTAAAATAAAGGTTTAATGTTTGACAGTGAATATTCGTGAAGAAATTGTGAACGATCTACACAAACCGATAAGAAAACCAAGGAAAGCTGTTATAGCATTTGGTATAGACGATTTGTAGCAAGCTGATTTGGGTGATAAATCTGACAACCTAAAGAACACATCCAAAAGTAATAAAAATATGAGGTATTTGTTGACTGTGATTGACGTGTTTTCAAAATTTGATTTGACGATTCCTGTTAAAGTGGTGAAAACTTGACTAGCGCTATTGGCAGAAAGGAATCCGAAAAATTTGCAGACAGATAACGGTAAAGAATTCTACAACAACATTTTAGAGAACTGATGAAGCTTGAAAACATAAATCACTACCCCATTTTTTCAGAGATTAAGGCGTCAGCCGTCGAGCGGTTTAGCAGAGCACTCAAGGAAAAAATGAGAAAACAGTTTGCACTTCAAAGTAATTATAGGTGGGTCGACCTACTGCCAAAGTTAGTACACAATTACAACAACAGTGTCCGTTGCTTAATAGGCATGAAACCTGTATATGTAACTGATTTGCTACGGAAAAAGACATTTGAACTCAGAGCAGAATCAACTAAGTAAGCTCCAAGTGGTAAAAATGTTCAAATGTGTGTGAAATGTTATGGGACTTAACTGCTAAGGTCATCAGTCCCTAAGCTTACACACTACTTAACCTAAATTATTCTAAGGACAAACACACACACCCATGCCCGGGGGAGGACTCGAACCTCCGCCGGGACCAGCCGCACAGTCCATGACTGTAGCGCCCTAGACCGCTCGGCTAATCCAGCGCGGCCCAAGTGGTAAAGTGAGAATCAGAAAAAATGAAGGGTTTGTTCGAGAAAGGTTATATAGCAAATTGATCTACTGAATTATTTGGTCGCTGATGGCACCAACGCAAATCCTCCCACACACAAGCTCAAGGATATGAGCGGCAACGAAGTCAAAGGAAGCTTCTTTGAGCACGAATTACAGAAGACGAAATACCCAGATGTAAATATCGTGGAAAATCTTCTGAAAAAGAAAGGTGATAAAGTTTATGAGAAGTCGCGAGGTTTTGATACCTCACACAATAATTGGGCGAATAGAAGCAGTGTTATTTTTTAATGAATCTTGATTCATTAAAATTATGTCTTTCCATCGAAAACAGTGTTGTTTGGTATCTTCCCGTCGAATCGACGGGGGAAGCGACAGATTTTTCATGTTCACAAAAATGCGTAAACATTTAATCGTTATAATGTGCAATATTATGCGTGAACTAATCATCTTTTGGAATGTACCACCCAAACGTCAAATCGACGGTAGGCGAGACCCGCACAACAGTGGCCACATATATGCGTCAATTAAAATCTGATAAACGTTTGAATTTTATCTCAGTAGTCGCGAGAAGTCACTTTCCGAGTCATATCGATAGTTATAAAGCCAAAATCCTCGTTCCAAGATTTACTGCAAATTTCTCTAAAGTCGTCCCACTTCAAATCTCCACCCACAAATTCATCGTAGAACTGCTTTAAATTTGTGTCATCTTGCCTAAATGTTCAAAAAATTAAGGTTATCTCTCATCAACTGCTTGGGAATTATTGACTACGCTTGTGCTAAATAAAAGAAATCAATGTTCTTTTGTCGTCCTCTTCTAAAGTATTCTGTGACTATATCTTGATTTTCAAGAATGAAATCGTCAAAAACAACAATGGAGTTATCCTTAAATTCATCTATTGGAATAATTTCATCAGTGTTGCTCATAAAAGTAGTAATTTTGTCTTTGTGTTTATATCCACTTTTTTGCATGCTTTTATTAAGTCTTGATACTTCGGCTGACCTAAGCTTCTAGAGTAAACGTACAGGTGGTTAATTTCTTCCAGGTCAAACAACCTGGCGCCAAGATATAATTGTCAGTCATTAACGTTGTTTTCCCACAGCCACTTAAGCCTATTATTACACATACAATAGAATTAGGTAATAGTTCACCACCTTTCTTTTTCTGTTTCTTTTCACGAATTCTGATTTTTGGCTCCCAATCAGTCGTCATTTATTATAATAATAAATGAACAGAATTTTTGAACTCAGTGGTAAGTCTTCGACTTTAGAAAAAGCGCTGAATGTGCCTATATGAAGTGCGTTTACAAAAGTAAGTGTGGTTGGTTTTCACCCGACATTTTTAACTCCAAATGTTAGATGTGAAAACAACAGACTGCACTTTGAGAAAGACGATATCATTAACACGTTGAATATTCCCACAGGTCAGTACAGTGTATATAATTCAGAGAAATATATACAGAGTCAACAGCCATTCAATGCTGATAAATTGGAGTTTAAGCCAAATAGTACGCTCAGCAGAGTCGAAATTCAGAGCACACGCAATAAGCTGTATTTTGATAGGGAGCACAGTATTGGGCAGTTGCTGGGTTTTACGGAGAATCAAACTGCGAGGTCGTAGTAAATGCTGTTGCAGCACAGCTGCCGAAAATCATTTCTTTCGATAAAATCAAATTCCATTTTAATTTAGTAGATGGTATGTTTGTAAAAGACTCTGATCATTTTCATAGGGGAACGAACTTAATCGTTTCATTTAAGCCGAAGTTGTTTGAACTAGCTGGTCATTTGCAGTATGGCAATCCTATTATATACGAGCCAAGGTATCCGTTATTTTTACCAGTTCATGATGAAGTCCAAAATCTGCGAGTCACTATAACGGATGAAAACGATTCGGTGATTTTGGTGGTCCGAATGTAACTGTGCTTCTGGAAACGGTGCAATAAAAATTATTTCCTGTTTAATAAAGTTGAACTGCCAGTGGCAGTCTTTTCCAGTAAACGAGAAGACTAAAAACAATTTGAACTTGCCAAACAAAGATATAGAAACAGACGTCAAAGTTGGTGATGGCTGGTTTGATAATAATGCTTACTTGTACATGACATTTAATGCGACACATGAAAACGGCTCAAATTGCACTGCCTATGGAGGCAAACGGAATGTAAAAGTAGTTGACAATTTTGCAAGTCAACTATGGAGTGTAGTAATTGTCAAGAAAAGAGGACGCATCATCTACTGGCTAGAACATCCAGGCATTTCTTCAACAGTTTTGTATCACCTAACGTCTTCTTTGGACGATGACACAAGATTCGAGGAAAATTTCATTAACAATTAACAAAGGGAAGATGCAAAGAAAAGAAAATGAAGTGCTTTACCCGCTGAAAATACTGGATGGCTTTTTTAAGGATTATAGAAAAATCATGTGGGAAACAGATTTAACGATAACGTTTGTAAGGAGTCCACATGCTGGCGACGCGTTGTATAGATGGTTTTAAAAGAAGGATGATGGCACTGACATCCCTGATTCTCAACCATAGGATGGTAAAGTAACAATTACGAATATGGAAATTCGAGTAGCTACTGCCAAGTACGAAGTAAACTATGAAATAGATTTGTGATAAAAAATGCTTATGCAGCCTTAAATACCTATTTCATTATTTTACCTTCAAACGCAGGAAATAGCGGGAATCAGAGGCAAAAGAACTTTGAACTGGGTGTAACAAATTATTATATGTATGACATGCCGTGTTTTGTATCTGTGGTATTTCAGAGCTACAGGAAAGGAAACCAAGATGCAGACCCGTCGTTGTATGATCATATTAAGCTGCAAAATATTTATCCCAAAAATGGCCGAAACGAGATATTTCCCGAAGAATTGTCGAAAATTAATCCTCGAGGCACTTTTTTGAAGGCGTACAGTGCGTTCACAGATTTCAGGAGAATAACGTAATCGAGTAATGGCGTTAAAATTAGTGCATACGCTTTCATTAATTCGTATCCAATTTATGTTATCAATATGGGCAGGCGCAAGAATGTTGTCACTGCTCAAATGACAGCCATGAAACTGTCAACGACATTTAATGAACCTATTCCTGATTGCACATAAGCGTACATCATTGCTCACGGAAGAGAAATTTGACTTATGATGTTAAGTACGGAATAATTACTGAGAACTTTTAAGCATATGTTTCTGAATGGACATTGATCCATTAAAAATGTTCACTCAATATTTTTCTTCTTAAGTGTTCTGCACATTTGACAATTATTTTGCATCGGTAACCACCGGTTAACTCATTCTTTATGAAGAAGGTGTTTGCATTTTGTCAGCATGAACCGGCCATTTCCATTAGTTTAGCATATAGAACAGTCATTTTCAGGTTGTTCGGTCAGTATTTCATATGAACATAGTACCTTTTGTTTGAACAATTCAGGTAGATTCTGAAATTTTAAATTACTTCCCAGTTCACTTTATGCTGAAATACCGTCTGAAGAGACAGTTTTTCACAGATCGTTATACCATCCCAGAATAATCTATCTTGGAAATGTTGCATCAAATCTTCACACATTTCTTGATGCTATAACATATATCCCCAGTCTAATCTATCTGCGAATTCTCGTATGAAATTTTCAGACAGTTCTTGATGTGCTGATATTTCAAATCAGTCTAATATATCTTGGAATTCTCTCATGAAATCTTCAGACTGCGTTTGATGTTTTGTTACGTGACGCCAGTATAATTTGTCTTGAAACTCTCTAATGAAATTTTCAGAGATATTCTGCTTCCATGCTGTTGCATATCAGTCTAATCCATTTTCGAATTCTCTTATGAAATCTTCAGACATTTTTTGATGCAATGACATATAATCCCAGTTTAATATATCTGCGAATTCTCGCACGAAATCTTCACACAGCGTTTTATCGTATGATATTTGAATTCAGTCTAATCTATGTTGAAACTCCCTCGTGAAATCTTCAGACAAGGTTCTATCATTTGATATTGAACTCAGGTCTAACCTGTCTTGAAACTCTCTCATGAAATCTTCAGTCATTTATTGAGTATACGATATTTCAGTCCAGTCTAATTCGTCTTGAAAGTCTCTCATGAAATCTTCAGATAGTTTTTCACGCTATGATATAATTATCCATCTGTCACGTTTGAACTGATTTTCTTTCTTGATATTGAAAGGGTACAGTACCGCCCGACATTCAAAATAGGTACAACATTCTTCGTTATTCTTGTCACTGCAATACATTTTTTCTAATAATAACTCAATTTCAATTAATACAGCGAAGCCGGATACCAGTGTGGGAAAGAATGACAATTTACTTATTTAACTGATCACATGTGCACTCCCACAAAATAAATCCCTACATCCAGTTTGGTGAGATCTATGAAATGAATGAATGTATGGTTGTCTGCTAACCGCAGATAGTGAATATGAATATATGATCATCTTTGAGACGATCTTTTGGTCACCTTTGGTGGAACCAAAGAGTTGAAATTTAGCGGAGCTTTGAGAGCCTGAAATTTGGCTGACCAATGGGTAGCATGGTCTTCCCCCACCTAGACGGAGGGACGAGATGACCTGAAGAACGGCCATGTTTCAGCACTCTGCCGCTGGATCTTGTATTGGTAAGACCTGTCTTAGGTGTGCTCCGTAGAGACAAAAGAGTGGAGACATGGTATGCATGTGAAATACTTAAGAGTAGTTTGGAATAAGAATTTCTCTATTTCAGGAACTTTTGTGGGGAGAATTAAATGTCAGGCAGGTAATATTAAGGGGATCGTAGTAATCTTCGGAAGTGACCAACGGTCACAATGAAACCACGTGTAGCAATAAGTTGAAATACTTCCGAGTGCTTAAGTTAAGCTGAATTACTAGCGTATGTACTATAAGTTGAAATATTTAAGAAATGACGTGTGCTGGACTTGAAATTAGAGACGAGTACTTCCACGTGGTGAGTACTGTGTGAGTCTCAATCTGTGTATGAGACAAAGGATAAAGAGAAGTACTCGTCCATGGTATCAGTTGAGGACTCGCGTGTGTGATGAATATGTTCTTAATATTACTTTGCGTGTTATGTTTCCGTGTGACGCTTGATTCAAACTACAATACTCTGAGAGAGAAGGAAGGTGAGTCAGCCGTCTATCCAGCAACGCCACTTGGCTTGCATTGCACAGGAAGACGTGCATATATCCTCCAGAGTTCATAGTAGGAAAGAAAAGTTACGAAGTGGGGCAGTGTCGTGTGAAACTGGGATAAATACTAATTGAAGTGAGAAAGCTGAAAGTGATGTGATTATAACGTTGTGACTATTCTTTGTATTGTATGTTGCCAGAGTGATGTATTTCATGAAATTTAAGTATGTGTGGTTGGCATGGGAGAGTAACAAGATCTGGAGGAAAGTTTCGTGATGATGGTTGTGAGAGTCGAAGTGTGAAATATAGCAAAAGATCCACCATCCTATCCAGAAAGTGCACTGTAGCGTTAAATAATTACAAGACCATAAGATAGAGAATCACCAATGTAAAGCCACGCCCACTGGGCGGAATTTCTCATGTGTTATTGTTGTAGGTTATAGAATTTGTGTGTTTAGGTTATAGAATTTATCGGAATAAATAAGATAGTGAAAAGGAAAAGATTGGTGGCCTTTTCCTTCGAATTGTATGTTGTCATGATATCCATAATTTATAATGTGTGCGCCATTCATATTCAGTGCGATGGCCACGTGTTGATGAAAGCCGTTAAATAAGAAAGAAAATGTGGTATTGCCAATGCGTAGTGAACAGTCAGAGTTGTGTAAATTACTAATAGTCAGATGTGCGTTTCCGTTGCGTATTATTCATACAGGAGGATAATTTGTAACTTAATTGTGAGTACGAGAGTTCATGTTACTCGATAAATAAGAATGAGTCCACTCGCTTGGCAGACCATTCATCTTGCAGGCCTGACTGCTTGATGCCACAGTATGAGCAAGGCATGTGGGTGCCTCTCAATATAATCAGCAATTATTGCAGCGTATGTTTCATTTGTTGAATACAAGTTTTATAATTGTTCACAGTTTAAAACTTTACACATTTGATTAATCATCTGAATAAGTTGCTGTTGTTCAGCCAGTGGGTGCATAGGTTCCCCTTCTTGTTGTTTACATTCACTTGAGCATTGTTAATAAGGTCAATAAGTTGTAGTTTTCTCAGTTTTCAATAACCTTTTAAGCCCGTTTTTTTCGCTTCATCTTTTAGTTCTTGCTTAGTATAATTATTCAAAACTTTGCCTTTCGTAGCCACTTTATTGAATACACACATACATAAAATATTTCAATCATGCAATTCAGTTTTCATATAGGATAGCTAGCCAGTCGTTGCTGCTGCTGCTGCTGACCGTAGGCGGGTATAAATCGCATCGAAACAGCGGCCTCCAAAATGTCGTCAACATTTTGCTAAAAATGGCCGCTGAAATTTTGCAAAAAGTTGCTTCCGAAGAAAAGTGGCAGCGAAAAAGTGGGTGCTATCTTCTGGACGAAAAGTTGCTTCCGAAAAAAGGGTGGCCGCGAAAAAGTGGCTGCCGTTTTTTAACGAAAAAGTCGCTTCCGAAATGAAGTAGCCGCGAAAAAGTGGCTGCTACCTTTTGGTGGAAAAGCGGCTTCTGAAAAAAAGCGGCCGCGAAAAAGGCGTCAACATTTTGCTAAAAAACTGGTTAGTCATCGCCAAAAACGTCGCCGCTGATTTTTGCAGAAAAGTGCGCACAAAAAAGCGGGCGCCATGTTTCGGCCGGAAAGTTAAGGGTTCAGGGGGGTGTCAACTTTTGTGCAAAAAAGTGACCGCAAAGAAGTGGCCGCCGAAAAGTTCCGACAGGAAAGTCACATTTTGCAAAAAAGTTACCGTTTAGCGAGCCGCCATAAAGTCACTGAAATTTTGCAAAAAAACGTCCGCCGAAAAGTCGCTGCAACTTTTGGCCAAAAAGTTGAGGGTTCAGGGAGGCGTCAACTTTTACACAAAATGTTGAGGGTTTGTCCTGAACCGCCACCCATTCTACTCTCCTAGCTCCTCTACTCACTCTCACTGCCACCTCCTCCACTTTCCCTCAGTTTTTGCTGCTCCACTTGTCCTCTCTGCCAGTATCCCTCACTTCCCCTCACTGTCAGCCCCTCCACTTGCCCTCACTGCCAGCTTCTCCAGTCAACCTCACTTCTCTTACACTGACCTTCACTCACAGCTCCTTTACCTGCTCTCACTCACAACTTCACTTGTCCTCAGTGCCTGCTCCTCTACTGCTCTCCCAGTCGCCTTGACTTCCAATTCCTGAACTGTCCCTCATTGCTGGCTCCTCCACTTTCCTTCACCTCCTGCTCCATCACTCACACTCACTTCCAACTCCTCCAGTTGCCCTCACTGCCAGCTCCTCATCACCAACTCCTCCTTTTACCCTCACTTCCAAGTTCTCCACTTTTCCTCACTGCTGTACCCTCGACTTACCATCATAGCCTCCTCCTCAGTCGACCTCAATCCCAGCTATTCCAGTCCCTCCAACTGCCAGAACATCCATTAAACCACACTGCCAGCTCCTCAGTGCCAGCTCTTCCACTGCCCCTCACAGCTGGATCTCCGATCGCCTCTTGCACTTGCTCTTAGTGCTACATCGCTTATGCCATAATGCACTCTGGCCGTAAGAGAAGATCAGAAAAGATGTCCTAATTTTAAATAGAAACATAAGTGAAGGGAAACCTACATATCATTATCCAAGAAAATGAGGCCCACGCCGATGAAGCCAGCCAAAGGTGGTATTGATATTGCCTCCACAAAAAGCGACTAATAAAAAATGGCGCTGAGCACTATGGGACTTAACATCTAAGGTCGTCAGTCCCCTAGAACTTAGAACTACTTAAACCTTACTAACCTAAGGACATCACACACATCCATGCGCGAGGCAGGATTCGAACCTGCGACCGTAGCGGTCTCGCGGTTCCAGACTGACGCGCCTAGAACCGCTTGACCACACCGGCCGGCGACTAATATATCTAACGGAATTTGCAGTTGTCTTACAGTGTCTAGACAACACTCTACGATTGCCTCCGATGTTTCGTTATTCAGCAAATCAAACTTCTGCAGCTTTTGATGGATTCAGTCAGTTTCAGTAAAATATTGAACAACTCAAGCAGACATATTTTCAGGCTTGTGGTTCGATGCGTCAGTGCCTATGCTGTGAAATTAAACTTCTCGCGATTGTTTTATGCACTTCGGACGCCGTGTGTGGTGCGAGAGTACGTTTAACAATCGCTGTAGCTTTGGTCCTGGCTGTAGATTGCTTTGTGGCGACTTTGGAGTCAGGATACAACGAGGCATTCAATTTTACGGTACAGTCAAGGGAGCTGATCGAGTTATGATGCTCGACAACTTCATAGACTGTTGTTAGTTCTGCAGCAGCAACGAGCAATTTTTCCTGGGTATCTTGTTTAATCATGAATGTAGATATGGGCTTTGGTGTCGATGCTACCGCGAATCTATTTCTATGATTCTTCGTTGACATGAGCTGTCTGACATCTGCTTTACTCCCGTGAGTTACTGAGATGAAACAGCTACAAATCTCACAAAACGCTTTCTGTTCAGCACATTCTTTTTGACAGAAGACCACTCTTTTATCGTAATCATTCTAAAAGTGACACTGTCTCTGTCCGTCCATAGGCGCTTCTGTAAGCTATGATAGGACTAGACAGTAAACAGTCGACAATAACATTTTAGTCATCGAAGTACATGTCACTATACATTTCACGCCATATATGACAGCAATAAACACTTCAGACATTACTAACTTGCACTCGATGTTCGTATTACGTTTAGGAAGAATCGTCTTACCATATCACAATTCAAGTGGGAACTGTCAGACTCTTCCGCGTGACGCTGCTTAAACAGTTTCAGCCCCTTACTACAAGTCTGGTTTTTTCTTGCTAGACCTAGAGGGTGCTTGCACCGTCGACACAGGATTCGCAACATGCAACGCCGTGAGACAACCTTTTCAACACCAACTTATTAATATAAATAAAAGTACTTTATTTTGCGGACTATAAGACACTTCGGACTATAAGAAGCAGTTTAATTTTTAAGCATTTTAAAATAACATTTTTACCACTTTTATTATTAGATTGCAAGGCCAGACTAAAAAAAAGGTGGTTAGCTTAGAGAACCGAACTGACCTTTAAAATACCTGAAAATGATCATTTGAACTTTATTCTTCTTCATCTTGATGTTCATCATCGTCTTTGTCGTCATCGTTGTCCTCTTCACATATAAGATGGTCTTTACTGCCACCGAGACCGTTACTTATGAGCAATAACGTCTTCTCTCATTCTATACCACTACTGTTTCATTCACTGACACACTTATTTAATCGTAGGTCATTTTAAAGCTCCCTTCGCCATGAATTCATGTTTCATTCACCATCCTTTTGTTCCATTCCTCTCTCATATACAATTCAAGTAGTTCGTCTATCGATAAAGTTGCCAGACAGAGATCGGTTTTCCGCGGCACCAAATATACGGCGATTTTTTTAAGAATGGCGGGAATTTTAATTCAAACACTGGCCACTTTTGTATTAATGTCGAGTATAAGTCGCACCTTCATTCTGGAGGCAATTTTTCGAATAAAAAAGTGCGTGTTAGAGTCTTTAAGGCTGCATTTACATGTTGCACTAACCGACTGCGTTTCTTCAGTACTTGAGCCAAGTTCGTAACAGTATTTTCCAAAATTGGGAGAAAACTGCGTCTTGTCGGAATGTCGGGACAAGAGAGTCCATGAGCGTGACGACCCCGATATATCGGGAGGGATGGCAACGCTACCTCATAGGGAACTTGACAACAATGCTTGGAAGGAGCCCATAAAGGATTACGGAACGGCACAAAGAGAGGCTCTTTGCCGCCTTCGTTTGATCCGCAGGACACCGGCGTGCTCATAAAGTATGGAAGAGAGAACGACTCACAAATGAATGAAGCTCGCGCTCCACGAACGAGTGTCTGGTGTTACGCTTCCTAAAGAGAGGATGCTAGCTGCTGCAGTATTGTCTCACTGCGATCAGCCAGATAGTTTCACAATTGGTTAAACGAGAGTTAGAGCGGAATCACTGGAACTCACTGCCATAATTGTATGAGAATCCTCTAATAAATGAAAACTCTGTACTCTCGCTTAGAGGGGGCGGGGGAAGGGAGTGGCAAGTGCCTCCTCTCATATCTCACCCCCTCCACTTTTCTCGCGGACGCCTAAGCGAGCAAGTACGGCATTTTAATTACATCGGCTGCCATAGTTATTTTGAGATATCAACACGGATACCAGAATACATGGTACGGATAGCGAGGCGTATGCACATTAGTTAGACGCGTCGTTGACGTCAGAGAGAACCCACCAGCGCGCAGTAGCCCGCAATTGCCATAACGTATTGTGCTGTAATTGCGTTTACGAGCGAAAACAAGGTTGCTTATGGCAGTGTGAAACTTTTTTTAGTGACTGGGTATCGAATTCAGAGTTATGCCGTAATTATAAGTGTATTCCGGACATTTTAGAGCAAAATTTTAAGTGACAAATAATGGTTTGTTGCGCGATCTTCACTTTTACTAACGACAGCAGACGACTAAATAAGTTAGGAAGTAAATTTCATATACTTCGTAATAACAACGAGATGAAACGAAAATGGATAAATGTTTCTAAACGTGCTCATTCGTTTTTTGTTGTTAATTCTAGTGTCTGCTCAGTACATTTTAGTCATTCGGATTATGAAAGGAATATGAAAAGTTAACCATTGAACATTCTTACGGAACGCAAGGTGAAGGCTGATTCTGTTTCAACTCTAAATATAACTTCGTCTGGCACTGATTTAGGGCTTAACAATGAGCCTAATAATGAAAGAAATATACGGACACAGATACGAAGTTACTGTATAGAAGTAAAATGTAATTTATAGGTAAATATATTACCAGCTAATGAAGAAATTAATACTATACAAAACACTAACGATGAAAACAAAAACTGCTTAAATGCGACAATGCGTGATTCTGCCAACAACTAGAAATTATGGAAACAGGAATAAAAGACCTTAGGCAAAAGAATGCGCATTTACAGGATCGTCTCTCTCTCTCGATGTACCGTTCAGTTACATGAAATTACAACATGGTCAAAACGTTAATCAGGGCTCTTTTTCTGACTGTGAACAACAAGTGGTTATGAAAGGATGGCGTACTAAGAGGTAATCTCAACGTACTGCAAAGGCTGTGACTTCACGTCGCCCATCTTGTAAAGCGTTATCTTTTATCAGAGTCGTGTTGAAATACGCTCTAACTATTAAAAGGAAGACCCAGGCCACTTAGCGTTCCACCAGGGTTTATTCATTTAAGTGTTAGTGTTTTGAATACTCAAAGTAATCGAGAAATTGAAAAAGATGCAGTTCGCAAGCATTTCATTGGCCACGGAAAAATAATATAACTAATACAAAGCTGAAGAATAGTAACAACAATACATTCAAGTCTGGAAAATTGCGACTACAGTCGTAGTTTGACGATTCAGGAAACGAAACTGAAATTCTATAAATCAGTAGCTTTTCATTGCTACTTTAAGGACCCAAGGCTTGGATAGCAGACAGGAAAGATACAACTCAAATAGCGAAATCGGAATTGGAACTCCTAGGCTTAGTCAAGGGGTGTAAGCTAGAAGGTAGATTAAGAAACGAAGATGTCAGAAATGAGCTTAAAATATTCAGAAAGGCAGAAAAAATCGACACATATAAACAGAAATGTAAGGAATATGGAGACAGTGTGGTGTCACCGCCAGACACCACACTTGCTAGGTGGTAGCCTTTAAATCGGCCGCGGTCCGTTAGTATACGTCGGACCCGCGTGTCGCCACTGTCAGTGATTGCAGACCGAGCGCCGCCACACGGCAGGTCTAGAGAGACTTCCTAGCACTCGCCCCAGTTGTACAGCCGACGTTGCTAAGAATGGTTCACTGACAAATTACGCTCTCATTTGCCGAGACGATAGTTAGCATAGCCTTCAGCTACGTCATTTGCTACGACCTAGCAAGGCGCCATTACCAGTTAATATTGAGATTGTAAAACATGTACCGTCAAGAGCGATGTTCACCAATTATGGATTAAAGTTAAGTATTCCAGAAGCTATGTACTATTTTTGGCTACTATAATTCCTTGTCATTTTCCAGGCCTCACGCCAGCCTGCGTGAGCTTAAACGCGTGCATTTCGGCCTCCTCTAGCAACACGGTGTTGGCTCTTCTTCCAACACATCAGACACAATCTAACAACGCACATGTTTTAGAAAAGGTTCGCAGCGTATACCATATGGAGTAAGATACATAGGTTGGACCAGGAAACAATGAAGTTTAGAAGATGACACTGGAACACGTTCTTCGCACCTAGTACATGAATAAAGATTGCGATGGTAATGAACTTCACAGACAACTCGAAGACAGGTGTGGCATGTGTGCCCCACGTCATCCCACAATTAATTAGGTTTCATCATACAGTATAGGAAGCATAACTCTGTTGCAAGCCCTGCAAGCATTTAACATAGGATGCACTTCCTATCTCACGAAATAGCAGATGTCCTCAAAGCGCGAGATCGAAAGAGCGAGTAGGGGCCGCGTCGTACTGGAGAGTATAGACAATGTGGTGATTCATACTGCAAGGCTTGGCCGCAAACATACGGGAGTCATATCAGAAGTCCTGCACCTGCATATGCGCCAGCTTACGGTGGCGCGGTCAAGCTGGAATTCACGTCAGTTGTGAACCAGACTTCAGGCGTGACTGTCGTCTGTGTGTTTACTGGTTCGTGTAGCTGCGTCGTGATTGTGTGTTTAACCGAGCCAGGTCGGATCACGCATAGTGGCCAGAGTTTCTACATCAAAATCGAATCCCTACGTGGAAAGAACGGAAATATACAACGCTTTCAGATGTGTTTGGTAACAGTATAGTGGATCGCAACACAGTATCACGATGACCTACTCGTTCCCATGATGGTCGAGTAAGCACTGAGGACAACCCAAGAGGTGCAAGGCCATCATCGTTAACAGACTCAACCTCCCAGGCTATTATTGATAACATCTCCAGCGAGGATCGACGAAAAACATGTGAGGAAATTGCATATGAGGCGAGAATGACTTACTTCAGTTGAAAGGATTATAACTGAAAAGTTAAAGACGAGAAAAGCATCCGCCACATGGGCTCCGCGTGATCTGAGTGAAGAGCAGAAAGCAGGTCGCAAAAGAATCACAGAATAATTGCTTCAATGTTATGGACCAGAAGGAGAACAGTACAAAACCAGTTAAAGTTGCAAATTTCACTTTTTTTATTTACTCTATGACAAGTTTCAGGCCAGGACTCATTTTCAGATGATCCAACAAGTCAAAATGGTATTTCCAAGAATGTCATTTTACTATCCGAATCATTTGAAAATGAGTCTAGGCCTGAAACTAGTATCGAGTAAATAAAAAAAATTTAAATTTATAACTTTGACTGATTTTTTGTTGTACTGATTAACAGAAGCTGCTGACCTGCAATTATTCCAGTATGCTGGAAGTTCTTTGAAGGAAAACAGTTTCTTAAAAGGATTGTTGCACTTGCTAAAATCTGAATACGTATTCTGAGCTACAGTTGAAGTCTCAGTCTTCACAATGGAAAAGTTCCGTATCTCCACACCCGAAAAAATTCTGCCGCCGACAAACATAGGGGAAACTGATAATGATGTTGGGATACGACGTGAGTGGAGTCAAAGCTACAAACAGAATGCCCCAGGGGACACCTGTAACCGGCAAGTGCTACAAAGTGTCCCTGCAATAGGGTATTTTGTATCCGAATATTCTTCAAAGAGGGCTTGACATGCTTGCAGGTGCCGCCCTCATTTTGTACGATAGTGCAAAACAGCATATTGCCCTACCAGGCAGAGAAACGCTCGACAAATATGGATGGGGAATACTCTCCCATCTACCACATAGTCCCGCTATGAGCCCAATAGACTTTCATTTGTTTCACAAATTCAAGGAACAACTCCGTGGAAAACGTTTTGATAGACCTGGTGAATTTTCCAATGAGGTGGTCCGAGTAATCAGACATCGCAACACTGAAGGTGCCCTATCCGGAGTACAGAAGTTGCCAAAACGTTGGGAAGCTGCCATAAGCAAGGATGGAGGTTATACTCTAGCCCTCTAAAGCTGTTTTGTAAAATGTTCTCTTTAATTCTATCTCACAGTGTACAGAACTTTTGAAATGACTGTCGTGTAACTGTTTATTAATGTGAACAATTGAAATGTTTGCATACGCTTCCAACTTGACTGTTGACATCTCCTCAGTGACAGGATTCTAACCATGACATTAGTGACGCCAAAACTAAGCTGAAATGTTAGTTAGAATTTTATTAATGTTGTCAAACTTTGCTGATGAAAGTGATCAGTCAGAAATGCGTTCTGTCCAGGCAGGTGCGAAAGACTGAAGCTAGCTGCCTGGACAGTCCGACTAGTATTCAAGCAGTCTAGAACTAACTGCCACACTGACACCATATATTTACTGTGAGCGGTTCTTTTGTACGGTTTGGCTTAAATGAAACTGCTATTCGGCCACAAAAACCGTTTATATGTAATCTCGTGTGTATGCAACTTCGTGTGGGAATTACAGTCGTGCGGAGATTTTTTTGAGCTTCCAGCAGTGCTTAATAAGTGAAGATTAGACTCTGCGAACTCAGATTCAAGTATCTATATTAGACTAGGTATTTTAAGAAAATAAGGTGGCATCCCTTTAATTTGAGAGAATTCGCAAGAATTTCGCTGGAACTTTTTGTTAAGAGTTGTGTCACTTAACCCTCCAAGTAGAACAATTAACGAAGAACTACTTTCGGCATTAGCATGCTCAGTGCGGTAACTTGTAGCGGCAGGAATATTCCACATCACCTTCTGATTAGTTAAGTAGGTGGCAAGGCTGCAACTTACGGACGTAAGAAATTTATCTCCTGCTGTGTAAAGTAACCACCTATGAGAATCAAAGAACATTGTGTTGTATACCCAGTGACGTACACACCATCACACTAGCCGCTGGTCCTGTGTGACAGCGACAAATGCAGCCTCGCAACGTTTGTTGTCCTAGGAGCATCCTCAGACTAATACCTTGATGCTGTATGCGGAATCCGGACCCGTCTGGAGAGGCACGGTTCCACCTGCGTGACCAGTGATGTCGTTGGGTGCACCAACGTTGTTGTGCACCTTTTTGCTGTCTCCTCAAAGGAAGCCGCAGCAGTGGTCGCCGTGCTGACAGCCCACATTGAAGTAACTGTCGCCGCATTCGCCTTCTGGACACTTGTGTTACCACATCGTTTCCCGCTCAATGTGCAGGACGTTGCTCTACAAACGTGCAAAAACGACTAAATAGAATTTCCGTCCTCTCTGGCGCTAGTCGCGTGGGGCCTTTGCGACCCTGCAAGCTTATGTATGGACCTCCTAAGCAGTCGCATGGCAGTTGTAGCATCTCGACCGACGCGAGAGTAGCATCGCCAAACACTAAACTGCAGTCTCGATAGGCCAGAATGCTGACCCTGTGGAAGTCCGACAGGTTCTTGAGGTCGTTTCTAAATCTTTAACCGAGGCATTACACGATATTCTCCCGAAACAACCAACTACAAACTAGATATCCCGATGGGAAACTCTCTGCGTAATCTTTCCTTATACATAGTTTGAAGATAGTTTTACCCTTGCCCGCTTTGAGGTGGTTACAGTGAAATGTTAAAATTTGTATATCGAAGCATGTAGTACACTTACTGACAGTTGGACGTGATGGTTAAGAAAAACCCTAACTCATTCTGGTGTGTCGTTGTATGTTTCCCAGCTGTAGAAACAGAGGCAGGATGTTGAAAATAATGCGGCCCAAGAGCGGCTCGGATAAGTGGAATCACGAAGGTGATGAGACAGGCAGGCTGCGTTACTGGCTCGGCAGAGATGCGTTGCGCGGTAGTGGTTGGAATGGGGATGGAGAGGGGGGGAGAGCGGCTGAAGCTGGCCGCGTCCGCACGGCCTGGCCGCCTTAATGAGAGCCAGGGACTGCTCGGCTGTCCCGAGCTGTAGCAGAGTGTTGGGGGTAGGATAACGGGGAGGAACAACTGCCGCGTAGGCAGCCCAAATGTCGTGGCTGTTACGCGGGCGGCCGGATCAGCAGGCGCCTCGACCGCACTTTGGGAAGTTCGGTACACCCTTGTCTGGAACCACAGAACATTTACCAAGTCTGTCGCCAGACGAGCAAATATTCTACAGAGTGTCCCAGATAAAAAAAGCGACCCCTCGTCAATGCTGTTCACATTCAGTCAGGAAATAATACGCGTTCGCGAAATGGAAACCGCAATGAAAATCAGATGAAGCTTTGCACAGATGAGTTGGGCAGTGTCTCTAGTACGTCCGTATGTAGCGTCACGTCGCTCTTCTCAGTTTTGAGCCACAATAAGAGCGTAAAGATGCCGAGAAAATAGTGTCTCCCGCTAAGTATGGGTGCCTGGTCAAAGATTTTGCCCGATTTCATGGAACCCGACATAAAATATATGTCATAGACTTCCTTCTCAGCTGTACACTGCTAGGTCAATGAGGACGCTTCTGAACCGTTTCCCATACAGCGTGGACTTTGCTCTCTTTGATTTTCATCTCTGCTCAAATGAACTGCTGCTCTGAAGACAACATTTTGGCACAAACAACGAGCTGTAGTCCAGCGCAGAAAAAAAAATTGTTCAAATGGCTCTGAGCACTATGGGACTTAACAGCTGAGGTCATCAGTCCCCTAGGACTTACAACTACTTAAACCTAACTAACCTAAGGACATCACACACGTCCATGCCCGAGGCAGGATTCGAACCTGCGACCGTAGCAGTCACGCGGTTCCGGACTGAAGCGCCTAGAACCGCACGGCCACCGCGGCCGGCTCCAGCGCAGAAAATTGTCGGAAAGCACCGGAGGCTGCCTTCTACGATGAGTGTATTGGAAAGTTGGTACAACGCTACAACACATGTCTAAGTCGAAGTGGCAACTATGCAGAGAAGCAGCTAGAAGGTGCACTGACTCTTGCAAATAAAACAGTTTTGACTGTCACTGTGGCTTCCATTTCACGACCTATCGCTCCTTACCTTCCGAAAAGTCGTCGTTCTTTTATTTAAATTCCGAAAACATCTTTGAAAGTTACAGAATTTACAAGATGTGTATAAATATCCACTCTGTATCGCTAGTCACTTTTGTGCAAGTAGAATGACAATCAAACGTACTTCCTGCAAAACTGTATAATCGATTTTCCAATATTTTTGTTGACTTATTTAATCTGGCAACTTGGCCCCATCGTGCATCGGACTAAGCGTTGTACTTATTTTACATTCCAGTCATTACGATAGGCATGTCAAAGCTTACAACTAACATAGAACAAGATATTTACAAATCACTGGTGCGCAGAAGCGCAATTTACATTGGTACATGAGAAGTACAACTGAACTTTGTTGCAGGCACTATCGATTCCCGTCTCCTGTGGGGTGATGGTCTTTGACCGGCTGTCACTTGTTTCGCCCGCCGGTGTCTCGCCAGCGGGCAGTGACGTGGCATTCGGTGGAGTACAGGCGTGAGTGTGTGCTCCGTACAGGGAGTATTTTGATTGTGTTCCGTAGCGGAAGTGGCTTTCAGTGCAACGTGGGGCGCAAAAAGCATTGTGCTTCCGCGTCACGGCCGAGGATCCAGTTCACCAAAAGGGTTCGGTTGTTGGTGTGTTGCGAACGTGTCTATCTCCGATACGGTTGCTGGCCGCGGTAGCAGCCGTCGGATGTTGTTTGTAGTGGAGGGAGTCAGCAGCTCTGAAGCAGAGACTGCAGTTACTCTGTGAGCTGTAAGGATTGAAGTGTGATCGCATGGCCTTTTGCTCTCTCGGGAAGGAGTTATGTGCTTTATTTTCTGAGCATCTGACTTATCATTATCCTGTGCTAATAGGGTTCCAACATCATGCTTCTCAGTAAATTACACTGTGATGCGAACATTTTACACTTGGTGTGCGCATTTCGATTGTGCCAGTTTCAGATAACGTGAACAAGTGACCTTGCTCGACACAGTGATGGGAAGTGCTGTTTCATTGTAGCGGTAGTGAGCTAGGTACTAGAGTGGTAAAGTACTGGACACAATTTAATTAGGTATAAATATGCTTTCTACGTTAATTTGTTTACCACGGATAAACAACAACATAGAAGCCCGTTAGGACCCTTTGAGGAAACCTCCACAAGGAACAATTAAGAACACTTAAAATTTTATCTAGGGACTAATGAAACTCGTACTTTAAATTTAAATAAGGAAGTATTTAAATTTTCTAAAATAAGAGTTCATGAATACTAAAATTTTAAAACACAAAAAATGAACATTAATTAATTAACGGAAGGTATAACAAAATAATCGCCTTCAAAATGACAAAATAAATTACAATTACCTGTGACTGTAAATAAAACTCCAAACTCTTAGCAAATCAGATTTCAAAACCTGAAGACCTGGTTTATCTGCGGCAACAATCAACCACTTACAGGCACTAATTTTGAAACGTCTCCGCGTAACCACTTTTAATTTAAACTATTCCAATGTACAATAATACAACCCTGCGACAAGACCCCAAATTCGTTGAACCAAGTTTAACCTGACTCCGATAGCTAATTTCACCGTTCAAAGCTTTGAAAGCTGCAGTCAATTCGGCCAACACTTGAAGTGGCCAACAGAGTCATCCCCAGATAATTAAGTAACGCCTCCGCAGCTTAAACAAGTGAAACGCTATTCTGAATAGACGTAAGAGGTTGTTCTGCCAAATTGAATAGGTTTACACTGATCGCAACCGGAACATGACTTATCGAGTTGTTGGCTTAGTAAGTCACTAGCTGATAAATAACGATATGACAGAAGTTAATCAGTTCACAAATAAACCGGCCTTCGTGAAAATACCGAGAATGTCTAAACAGGAAGTCTCTCGTTTAACCTAGCATTCTCGGAATGCGCGCTCAGAGTTAGTGAGAAGCAGGATGGCGGAACCTGATGGTATACTACAGAAGTCAAGACCGTCACCAGTACAGGAGACGAAAAGTAGAATGTTCATCAAATAATTCACGTCAATCCGTGCAGAGACAACACAAGAGCAAGCGGTCGCAATTCAATCCTTAGATAATATGAATTTGTGGAGTCCGTTCTTTCGGACATGTCGTAGAGTCGATGGGCTATGAAGCTACTACCGTCAAAGCAGATCCACATTTACATTCTCATTGGACTTCCAGCGGCAGTCTAAAATTAGCGAGCATGGAGGAGATGGAGGGGGACTGGGGGAGGGGGGTACAAACGGCGGCGAGCAGTGAAACCGCCGGTCGGCCGAGGAGCGTGCGGGGGCAGCCCGCAAGTTTGCGACTGACACCGTGCCCGGGTGTCGGCGAGGCTAACGCAGCTGCCCTGGGGCTCCACTCCTGAGCCTGCGCACATTTTCACCCGTCGCCGCTGATTCCGCACGAAGCCCCAATTCAGCTGATATCGTAAGTTCCTTCACTTTCCTTCCCTTTCATCCATCTCAATGTCCAGTTTACGTAATCAGAGGTGGCGGAGTAATTGGTGTCTCTGTTTTTCAGAAACTGACCTGCCGGTTCAGATTTTGTCTGAGCGGGTAGTTGTCCAAAAAAGGGTTCCACTGGCCGCCCTCCCCCCCCCCCCCCTAAAAGCTGTAAGTGAAAGAAAGATTCTTGAAATGCAGACGTTTTGGAGATAAAAATCACAATAAAATTCCAAATTATTTTAAAAATATAATTTATATACTTGAATACTGTTGTATAAAAATTGTTTGCATTATGCAAAAACTGTGCTGAGTTTTGACTCTCATGAAATAAGTGTATCAAAAAAGTCATCTAGACCTAGTTTACCGATAATGATTCAGTAAGCACGCAACACAGCGATGTGATTGAATCGAGCTTGAAAATTTGTTGATCATAAATAAGTTTTCAATCGATGTAAGGAATAGAAACTTCGTCCATTAGAATTGGATGTTCGATGAATCGTAAGCAGCGAGTGAACAAAACGCAGAAACTCTGGAATTACTCATCTTGTTCGTTCCTTATTTTGTTACACACATCACAAGTTTTTTGCTACACAAAAGTCTCTTCAAAAGTTGCAACAACATGTCTGTATCGATTAACGAACTTGCTCAAGTTCTGTCAAGTTTTACACTTCCACCGACGTCTGTAGCTTGTCCAAAAGTTAGTTTTTCCAGCGATTTAAAGAATGTCGCGGAATTATTGTCGAAGTTCTCAATCAGTTGGGGAAAAGCTTCAGAAAATGATTAATTGATATGTTTCGAGTTTTTTGATAATGCCTTGATCTAGACGTTTTGAAGTTTACTTGTGATTCCGAAATTTAGATTCTTTTAGATCAAGATCACCAGCGGCTTGAACACTTTTTCCAAATTTTATCAAATTTAAATTCATGAGAAGCGGTTAAGACAGTAGTATCTGCTTAGATGTTTTCATAAAATTTCATGACACATATAACATCTGATCTAAAGGGTCCAGACACATAAGAGTGGACATTAACATGGGTTTTATCCACTCTTTGGCTTTATTACGACTAGAAAGCTGATGGGGTCACTTTCAGTTAAGTTACTGAGTGTCTGTGGGGGAATGATTGCCATTCGTTCTTCAAGAACCCGAACAAGAGAACGTAGTGATTCTGGACGCTTGAGTCCGAAGCGATGTCGACGTTCTAGCTCTTCCCATAAGTGTTCCATTGGATACCGGCTGGCACTCTCGGCAGACACCAGTCCACCTCCTTACAGCCGCTACTTTACGGCAGGGTGAGCTGTCATGCCAATACAGACATCGTCTCCGGTGTGTTCCTCGACTGCGTCCAGTACACAACACTGTAAAACATGTTCGTATACTTCATCATTTGGCGTCTTCTTAAGTGCAGTAAGTGGACCACACCCTAACCACGAAAAACAGCCACGCACCTTAACTCACCCTCATCGACACTTCTCTGTCAGCAGTACACAGGGTGGCAGGTAACGTTCTCCAGGAATTGACCAAAGGCAAACCCTCACAGCGCATTTCCGCAGACTACAGTGAGCCGTGGTAAAAATTGCTCTTTTGTAGAGCGCGCCGCAGAGCGTGGTGTGAAGTAGTCACCCTCCGTTTCTGGCGGTGGCGCCGCTGTGGCAATCGCAGCTTTGGTGTCTCGCTCTGGTGGGAAAGCGGAGAAGTTGCCTGTTCACGTGCATTTAAGGGACGCTATGAGCTCGCCAGTTGGTCAGTCGGAGTGAGTCTGGATCAGTCACTTGTCGCCAGTTGCTGGTCTGTCTCTCGTCCGCATTTGTGCGGCAGTTAGTGTCTGTCTGTCGTCTAGAGTGCCAGTGTGTCTGTCGTTCGGATCAACCTTTAAGGGCGGTTGGATCGATCAGTTGGTCGGTCGCGCACTGAGATACAAGATGCCTTGTCGGTCTTGAGCGTCGGTGCATGTGAGGCCGCCACGTGAGTCCAGTGGGCCGCGCAGTATAGCGAGGGATAGTGGCTTCGCGGTTAAGACGAGAGCAACAGGAGTCAAGCCACGACATCAGTCTGGCCGGTGCGAGCTGCGACGCCGTTTTGTAACTGGTTCTCCGAGCACTTCTGGGCCCCTTCAGTTACCATCTTGTGGGACTTGGCTCGGTCCTTTCCTGGTGCAGAGATGTCGTTTTGCCAGTGGGCGTGTGGTTGGGTCCGAGCCAGTATTTTCGCCGTCGTGTGTCTGGAAGTGAGTGGGAGACGCACCAGCAGTGCAGTCGCGACGGAGCAGCAGTCGAGGACGGAGCAGCGGGAAGTCGGTCGGTTGCTGCGGACCAGGAAAGACGGGAGATCGGCGCGCCTTCCTGCGTCTGTTGAAGAGCGATTGGGGGTGCTGCACCAGGTCTTCTCCAGAAATCTCAGTTAATTAGAAGTTAAGCGATTGGTGATTTACTCTCGTTAAATTCTACTTGTTTTCTTGGTTAGTCTCTCGTTCCCAGCTTGCTCGTCTGTACCTCGTCCGCGATTGTTAGGAAGTTAGTGTCTGTCGGTCGTTCGGAGCTGCCTCTGTCATGTTTGTCGGATTTGGCGTGTTAACGAATTTATTGCTTGGAGTGTAATGGCCTAAAACCTGAAATATGTTTCGATCTTGCCTATCCTCTTGAGAGGCGGTATCTGTGTACTGTAGAGCATGGTAACTTGTTTGGCCAACCCTATAGAGTTTTATATAAGATAGCATTACATGAGTTGTTATTTAAATGATCATATTAGTATATAAAGTTGCCACTCTTTCACCGTAAGACTTCTCTTAGAAGTTAAAATCAAGTTGCACCTTCGGTGGCAAGTTAATCTTTTAATTGTAGTGTTTTGTACCATTTCCATCCGTCTTACGGGGTGTATAGTTTGTGTGCTTGTGTGAATTGTTAAGACTTTAAGGTAATCTGGTGTGTTGCAGATTTGCACCAGTGTAATCTTTCAGAGGTTGTTGTGGGCGGTCGTGACTACGGCCGTGTCAAAAGGGAGCGGCAAGGTTCTCAGCCCGAAAGCTCATACACTCAAAAATTTGTTTCTTTGTGCCTCTGAATAAGTTGTAACTTGATATTTAGAGGATGCTTTCTGCTTATAATTTTAAATCTGTTTCTTAAAGAAAAAAGGCTTTTATGAATAAAATTCCCATTTGTTAAAAGCAACTTCATTTTGATTTCATCAGTTACCCCCTGGCAACTACTTCCATGCTCACATAGTGTGATTAAATGTGTTAATGTTCTTGATGAATCGCTAGTAAGTAAAGTAAATTCTTAAGAAAAGTTTTGATAATAAATTCACGGTTCATATAGCGTCATTAATCTCTGGAAACCACTCATTTCGAGTCTCCTAACGGCCAGTGGTGTCGCTCTGTACAGTACCTGTCGCTACAGGGACACGTGGTTTACGAGGCGTTGCTCGACCCTTGCACCCCACGCATTATAACGCAGTACCCAGGGTCAATGTGCTAACTGGCCGGCAGGCAGCACGCTGGAACTCGAAGGTGACCCCTACGGCTCATTTCACGCTCTGCGCAGTGGTCGACAGACCCTTTCTGCCAGCAGATGAGGTCTGGCTGGTGTTGCTTTAGCTGCAGTTGTTTCCTCCCCCTTCCACTTCACTGTCGCCACCACTTGGCCATCTTTAGATGCGCTGAAATGTCCATGGTTGATATGTTATTCACGTGATATCCAGCGACTAGTCCACCCTCGAAGTCACTGAGCTCTGTTGGCCGACCCATTCTGCGGCTGCTTGGTTGTCTACGCACAACACAACACAATACTCCCCGCCACCTTTTACACTGACGGTGGCGCCTGTCGTGCCATCTGGTGATTAATTCCACATTACGTGGATGTTTCCGGATACTTTTCGTCAGGTAGTGCACGCTTATGAGCCAGAACTTTAGGACAACCGACCTACTACCGATATACATCCGTCCAGGCGATAGCAGCGCCACTTGGCGAAGAAAATCTGCTACTCAGACACACTTACCGTGAATTGTGATGGCCCAGAGATTCGGTACGACTTGTCAGGTGTTTGAGGAGTGCTGTGGTGTCTTTAGCATGTGGCGAAACCAAGGTGAAACCACGTCCAGATGTTGTGTGGTTGGGAGGCCACCCCTCATTACGGATTTCGGACGTCTTATGCTGGGGGGACTGGTATAACAGGAAAGGTGGCGAACTGTGGCGGAACTAACATCAGACTTCAATGCTGCGCAGAGCGCAAGTGTGTCGGAGCACAAAGTGCACCGAACTCTCCTGACGATGGGCCTCCGCAGCCCACGACCCATGCCTGTGCCGATGTTAACACTGTGACTGGAATTGGTAAGTGACCATCGGTACTGGATGTTGGTGCAGTGGCAGAGCGTTGCATTTTATGATGAATTCCAATACCTTCTTCATCATGCCAATAGGAGGGTGCAAATCCGTCGTCTTCCAGAAGAACAGCTACTGGACACCTGTACTGGAGGACGGAGGTAAGCTGGCGGCTTTGGGGAACAGTCACGTGGGCGTGCATGGGTCCAGCGGAGGTCGTGTAAGGAGTGTCGTACGCTGGTTGCAGACCACAAGACCATAACGATCATGTTTCTCAACAGCAGTGACATTTTTCAATAAGACAATGCGCAATGTCACAGGGCCAGGAGTGTGATGGAGTGGTTTGTGGAGTACAGTGGCGAGTTGCAATTGATATACTGGCAGCCCAACTCGCCAGATCGGAACCCGATCGAACACATCGCCCCTTCCCAAAATTTACGGTAGTTACGTGGCTTGTCTGTGCAGATGTGCTGCCATCCTCCCGCAACGGACTAACAACTGATTCCTTCCGTGCCAAGACGCGTCGCCGCTGTCATCCGTGCCAACGGTGGACATACCGGCTATTAGGTAGGTGGTCATAATATTCTGGCTCATCAATGTAGAATATATTTCCGTAGTTTTGTTTAAAATGTATAATTGATGAAAAACTTCACTAAGCATTGTTAAATTAAAGAAGCACTCGATGTTTTGGCCAATACCAAACTATATCTTGCTTTTTTAATATAACAGTCAAAGAAAAACAGCATCAGTCTTTTAATTCGCCCTTATAACTTTCAGAGATTTTATTCGTACTATACAACTGTCAGCTGAGTGTATAGAATGAAGGACATAAAACATCAACAGCAATTTCATTAAAAATTTTAATCGTTATAGATACCTTGTTGGACAATATGCTGATACAGAAGGTAAATATTTTTCACTTTCTTCGTCAGCTACAGTCTGAAGCTCTCTGAAGTGAACACAGCGCTTCAGTGGTTCAAATGGCTCCCAGCACTATGGGACTTAACATCGGAGGTCATCAGTCCCCTAGAACTTAGAACTACTTAAACCTAACTAACCTAAAGACATCTCACACATCCATGCTCCGAGGCAGGATTCGAACCTGCGACCGTAGCGGTCGCGCGGTTCCAGACTGTAGTGCCTAGAACCGCTTGGCCACCGCGGCCGGCTGCGCTTCAGTGATTCGTGCACAAAGTTTATTAACTCTTTCAGTATTACAATAAATTTTCTTACTTTTGAAACCTTTTTAGTTGCATCATGCACGACAACATTAAGACTGTAAATACGACAGTGCACGTAAAAATGCTCGATGCTCTTCTCTGCATGGTCTTCACTGTAAATCTGAGACGTTGGCAGAAACGTTTGATGACCCTTCCAACACTGACCTCAGAATTTTGAGAGCGATAACTTGTGTTGGACTAAAACTCCTTTGACGATACCAAGCAATGTTTCTACCAAACTACTCTCCGTAGAACAAAATCATATAAAATACTCATTCGCTATCAGATCTTCAGAAACGTCTCTGGGGTAAAAAGAGACTTGCTCAATTCAGGACACATCACAAGTTTCATCCAATAAAATATAAAATACTGAGCAGTTTTTATTCCGGAGTAACTACAAGCGACGGCACGAAGATGAAGAACGCAAGAGGAGAAGAGGCCTCTAGCCGTAGAGAATATAGGAGCCGCTGCTGCCAGCCTCGGGCGGACAGTGGAAGACGGACACCTGTAGAGCCGGACTAGAAGAGAGCGCTACGATAGCCGTGTCTTGCGATCCATATCCATTACTTGCATGTACATTCTGTATACCGAAAGACATTGATAATTTGCATCTCGCCAACAGCTTGCAAAACGACACTGTAAACCAAAGTATTGTCAACGTAAGACTTTGAACATAGCTCCTAAGGTTCAGTGACTGTGTCAGAATTGTATTATATTAGCGTAGAATCCTGGTCAATTTTGACTTAATATTTGTGACGGAGGGCTTATTTGTTTCTAATATATTGTCAATGTAGTCTATTGTAATAAAAACCATTAGGGTGATTTGCTTGAATTGTATAGCTATCCGAGAAAGCAGCCTCCTTTACGCACCCTATAAGAGACGAGTGGCCAGGACCCTACATTGGCGACGAGTTATACTACGAACTCAGTGTCTGGCAGCCACGTAATTTATTGTATTTTGCTGGCGCCTTAATTCTCTCTTTTCTTTAATTTGCAGGGGCGTTTACTTGCCTTAACAGTTTCTTTTGTTAATCAGTGCTTTCAGGTGGGCGTTGCAGAACTTTTCTTTGCTACTTGTGAACAAACTTTCTCCTATGGCCACTCCGAGCGTACTTGCTCACGACCAGGTGCTACAGTCGCTAACTAGCTATTATGCCCAACAAGTGAATGTGGTAGCAGCTCGAAATCAATTCTTTAATTGCAAAAACACCCAGAACAAACTTATCGCGCAGTGGGTAACAGATTTGCTGGTTATGACAAGGAAACTAAAATTCAGTTGTGCTTGCAGCGCTCTATATTCAGATGTTACACTGTGTGATCCGATCGTGTACAATGTACCTGATGTCAAACTAAGAGAACAGATTTTGAAACAGTCCGATCCATCATTTCTGCAGGTAGAGCAAATGTTAGATCAGTACGATTCAGCTGCCTTGTCAGCCAATAAATTTGAGCAGCCAGCTATTTGTCGGATTGAGTCACTTGTTTGCGATCGACCCATTCAGCGGCAGCTTGCGCCAGTGACGCAGAGTAAACAACACTCCATGCCACGTAAACAGTTCGTTGAACAGGCGGTTACACAGCGGAATGGAATTAAGTCACGCCCACGGTGTTATTCACGGCACAAACGCCAAGACTGCACCACCCAACAATCTCAGTGTTACGCTTGTGATAGGAAAGGACGTGTACAGTCCGTACGTTTGCAGTTGAACAAACATAAGAATTCGGCTCACTCCCAAAAATCCAGTCACAAGGCCCATGTCATTAATGCAGGCCGGCCGCGGTGGTCTAGCGGTTCTGGCGCTGCAGTCCGGATCCGTGGGACTGCTACGGTCGCAGGTTCGAATCCTGCTTCGGGCATGGATGTGTGTGATGTCCTTAGGTTAGTTAGGTTTAAGTAGTTCTAAGTTCTAGGGGACTTATGACCTAAGATGTTGAGTCCCATAGTGCTCAGAGCCATTTGAACCATTAATGCAGTATATTCCAAGTCCGCAACAGGCATTCGCAAAACTGGCACACGAGCAGTTTCTGCAGTGCTACGCCAGTCCAACAAACTTTTTGTGCACTAGCACTTGGGAAATTTCAGTTGGACACGGGTGCCTCTGTCACATTGCTAAATCTTCACACATATGAACTCTTAGGGTCCCCACGCCTGTCTAAAACTAGAACGAAACTGATGGCTTATAATGGACAAGACATTCCCATTCTCGGAACATATACTTTGCCTGCTATGTATCGCTCGCATACGCGAACAGTGACTTTTACAGTGCTACGATCACGCGATGGTGAGAACATATTTGGTCTTGATTCTTTTGATTTGTTTGGCTTAAACATACAGGACAATGTGTTGTCAGTGTCTGCCTTCCACGCAGAAGACACGCTAAAAGAATTTCCGGAACTCTTTTCTCAAGGTTTAGGCAAAACTAATAGTTTTGTTGCACGTATTACGCTGAAAGACAATGTTGAGCCGAAATTTTGCCGGACTAGAACTGTTCCCATTGCATTACGGAACAAAGTCGCTGCTGAACTTAAAGAATTGCAAGACAGCGGAGTTACTGTGCCCATACAAGCTAGTCAAAGGGCCAGTCCACTGGTTTTGCTCCCCAAACCTTCTGGTCGCATTCGCCTCTGTGTTGACTTTCAGTCTACAGTCAACTTGCCGCGCCCAGAGGATCTCATGGACATTTTAGGCTCTGGACGCTACTTTTGAAATAATGATTTGCGCGACTCATATCTTCAAATACCACACGATGAACAATGTCAAGAAGTGTGTGTAGTAAATATTTATTTGAGTTTGCTTAGTTATTTCCGTTTGACTTTTGGCAGTGCCTCCGTACCCGCCATTTTCCAACGGCATTTGGAACACCTGACTGCACAAGTGCCGAACTGTTCAAACTATTTGGACGATATTGTGGTAGCAGGTCGTACACCTAAAGAACATGTCGGAAATTTGCGTCCTTTGTTTCGTGTATTATCTGAGGCAGAACTCAAGTGTTGACTGGACAAGTGTGATTGTTTTAAACCTGAGTTGCAGTACCTTGGTCATGTCATAAACAGTCTTGGTGTACATCCTCTTCAGTTGCATTTTTAGGCATATGAGGTTTGCCAGTTCTTCGCAATGTCATGGAATTGCAGTCAGTCGTAGGGAAAATGAACTATTACATTCGGTTCATACCAGATGCTGCGCAAATAGCGGTGTTATTGCATCGCTTGCGTCGCAGGAATGTCCCCTTTGTTTATACAGATGAGTGCCAACTAGATTTTCAAAAACTTAAAGATGCAGTGTTCAGTGATCGATGTTTGGTTCACTTAGATCCTGAAAAACCAGTGGTACTGCAAGTTGACGCCTCCTCTTACGGAATCTGTGCAATACTTTCGCACAGAATTCGTGATAAAGACAGGCCTATTGCTTTTGCGTCAAACGTGTTGTCCAAAGCTCAAAGTTGAGAAAGAGGCTTTGGCTATTGTGTATGGTTTCACCAAATTCCACCACTATTTATATGGCAGTAAATTCTACTCAGTAACGGATCACAAGTCTTTGCAGTTCTTCTTTCATTCGACGAAACCGGTTCCTGTACGAACTGCACAAAAATTGCAAAGATGGACTTTTTGTTCTGTCAATACCAGTACGAGATTGTGTATCGCCCGACAGCTCAACATGGTAATGCGTACGCACTTTCACGTCTTTCGATTGGCCCTGATACAGAGTTCGAAGCTTCTGCTGCATCTTGTTGTCAGATCGATGCTCAGGATTCTGAATGGCTTCAGTATTTTCCGCTGAAGTACGGGAAAATTGCACAGGTCATGGAAGCTGATTCAGACTTGAACATTTTGCTAACACACATTAACACATCTTGGCCTCGTTCCTTGCATAGCATAAAAAACTCTGTAGTGCGCCGATACTTCGCACGCCGCCATAGCTTCGCTGTACGGCAGGGTGTGATTCGTGTTCAAAATGACAGTGGAAAGGCACGTGTGTTGATCGCTAAAGCTTTGCAAAAAGAAGCGTTACAGTTACTTCACGAAGGGCACTGGGGGACAGTTCATACGAAACAGTTAGCGCGTCGACACTGTACTTGGCAGGGTATCGACACTCAAATAGAACACCTGACGTCACATTGTCACGGATGTGCGGAAAATCAGTGCGCTGCGCCACAAAAATTTTCTGGCAGGCAACATGGCAACGTTTGCACATAAACCTTGCAGGACCGTTTTGTAACGCTCGTTTGTTGATTGTGGTTGACTTATATAGCAAGTTTCCTTTTATTGTGCCAATGAACTCGACAACGTCACGTAACACAATTCAGGTGTTGTCCTCTATTTTTAGCCTCGAGGGTCAGAATACGGGCCTCAGTTAACGTGTTATTCTAATAACCATTTTATGAGATATTTGTGATGTGAACTCAGAAACAGATTTTTTACGTTTATGTCTCGGGACACAGTATTTGACTCGGGGTCTTGTGCAATGAGTTGCAGTTGTCCATAAATGTAAACTTGTTCGACGAGCCAGGCCAATAATTTCAGGCGCACAAACCTAGGGTCGTTTGATGTAACTGATGGAAAAAATTTACAAATTCTCATGCAATGAAAGACCCAGGATGGAACAAGGACAATATTATGAAAAGGATAAAATGTGGGGGAGATGATGAGTCGCAGACAGGCACAACGGAAAGCCTGCTATAGATTTTATCTTTCGGCCAGGAGACCTTCCACTAAGGTGAAAACACGCACACACTCACACAAGAACAGCTCACGGACACATGAGCACTGTCTCTGGTCGGTGAGCCCTCAGCCGCTGGTCACAGTGGTCACGCGTATGTGAGATGTGTGCTTTTGTGACTCTGTCCTTGTTTTCTAATTTAGTTGAAGGGCCTAAACATAAAATGTATAGCAGTCGTTTTCTTGCGCCTGTCTACGGCTCAATATCTCCTTAAGAAATTCTCAAAATTTTAGCTATATCTCGAGTGGATATACGACTTAGAAAGCGCTCATAAATGTTCATGTAAAAAAAAAGTAATATTTCGTGCATACTTTGTTACTGGATACCTAATTAGCTTAAATATTCACCATTTTAGTTGTTCGGCAATTTCTGTTACTGTGAATTATCGAAAGCAGTAAATAGAACGAAGACCGAGGCTCAAGTGGCACAGTTCTTTCGAGATAAGTTTCAGAACATGAAACATATTCATTTGCTCTATTTTGAGAACGATGTTAAGGGAGAGTCACATGAAAACGAGACACGTGGAAAAAATTAAGTAAACTGTTTATTATTTCAAAGTAGTTGCCATGACAGTGAATAAATTTTTCCCACTGTAAGACAAGACAGCTAATACCTTCACGTAAACACCTTCACGGTTGTCTACGCAACCATTGTTGGAGCCAGGCGTGCACCTCTTCGTCCGAAGCAGATCGACGGCCGCAAACGTCGTCCTTGAGGGCCCCGAAAACATGAAAATCGCGTGATGAGAGATGGGGACTTTATGGAGTATGTGGAAGAGCATTCCAGGGTAACTTTTGTGGTGTAGTTGGAACCACCATGGCACCATGTTGGCGGGCGTTGTACAGCGGCAGAATTATGGCGTACGTCAACTTTCCTGCGTGTCTCAACTTCAGTTTTTGCAAAGTGCCCACCTACCGCTGTGCGTTAACGGTGGAGCCGTGTTCCAGAAAGAGAAAGAGCAGCGGGCGCTTGCAGCCGACGAAAAATGTTATAAAGTCATAGAGTTTCTTAAACTATATTATTACCATATTAGGTCCAGTAAAACAGCCAGTGCTAGACAAAGACAATATAATTCTTTATTTTTCTTTTATTCCGCAAATACGTCTGTGTGTGTTCGAGGTTCACAATCTTCAGTTTCACTAAAAACATTCTCAGAAACAAAACGGGAATAAAATACACGTGTGTGAATGCTGGTGTGGCCCCTAATCCAGTTTTGGACGTTGGGCGGCAGACGTCAGACACCAGCGATGCTCGTAACTATCACTCTGCAGACGCGGTGTAGTGCGTAACACAGCGTTGGTCGCCATCGTGTCCCATCCAGTTTGTAACAGGGCCTGTTGTTCATGCTACGTACCTTTACACCCAGCCCGTGCACTCACGATGTCAATTTGGCCGTAGCAGACAAATTTTGTTCAGTGGAATTAATAGCTACGCCGCTCCTACGCTAACGATCTGTGCCAGTGAAATGGAGCATTTAGGAACCTCTACTGCTATCGTTTGTTGTTTTCAATTATCTTTTCAAAGTAAATGATGATGGAAACTCTAAAGGTAGTTTTACTTCTGTAAACGATGCGGCTTTCAGCCGAATGAATACAGGGTGAATATTAATAAAAACGACAAACTTCAGGGGTGGATTCCTGACTGTAGCTGGAAGAAAAGAGGTCCTATGAACATGTGTCCGGAAACGCATCGCAGTCACGGTAGATGGCGCTGACGAATCTGACAGTTCCTCTGACCACGCGTCGTGTGTTTCTCGTGTGTTGCAGGCTGTGTGATCGACGCAGCGCACTGCAAGCAACAGGATGGTCCGACATTCGTGTTGGGAACAAGCCGAGATGGTGTTTGTGTAGGGCCGAGCAGACTGAAACGTTCGAGAGGCAGCACGTCTATGCCAAAACAACTACCCTCACCAACACAAACCACGTCACACAATATCTAAAGAGCATTTTGGGAGTTTGTACTAGGGTTCGTCTCACTGCCCTGTAAAAACCGGTCCTCCCTGCGTGTTCGTCTGCCGGGAACTACGCATGATCACACAAACGCCCAAAAAGGGCCTGAAATATTGTGTAATGTCCTGCTTACAGTACGCTGTGTCAATCGCACAGCCTGAAACACACAAGGAACACACAGCACGTGGTCAAAGGAACTGTCAGATTCGTCAGCACAGTATACCGTGGCAACGGCATAGTTCCACACACATGTTCATAGGACTCTTTTTTTCTCCATTTCCAGTGAAGAATCCGCCCCTGCAGTTTGTCGGTTTTATTAATATTCATCCAGTATGTGTCCCATTATTTCAACTGTTAATGCTATGTTGTAAAGTTGATGCATTAAGTAGTTTTGAAAGCGGTGCTGATATTCAAGATAATAAAAGCGGGTTAAAAGCTGTGAGCTATCTGGGGAAGTTATCCTTGCATTACTGAGCAACTGTTTCACCAGCTATCCAGTCTAGTTTACCAAATTGCCAACCAGGCTAACATTAATTATAATCTTTTAATAGCCATCTTACGACAACCGGTGATATATATATAAAAAGAGAATTTAAATAAAAAGAAACAAATCAGTTTATATTTGGACATTTATTTTAACACTGATCATTGTTCCGTTAAAATTTCAGCATATTAAACTTGATTCATAACTAAACTGGTGATTGTGAAAATGCGAGTTTGTAATTTTACGGAACACATCAAATATGGAGCCAAGATTGGAAGACTGCATACAACACTGCATTCATAAAGTAACACACGAAGAACGTTGAAACATATGCAAGAGGAAATTAGCCACAACCAACCGATTCAATTTTCACCGTCATGAAATTACCACACACTGGTGTACTAAATTCATACTAACTCTCTGTCAAATCTTCTCGAAAAGAATAGCTGAGGGCTACTTTGATGATTGCACCACATGCTTCACGTGGTCAACTTGCTTTACATAAAGAGTGTAACCCCACAATAATTTTGATAATTAAAATAAATTACATCGAAACGCAATTTACAAAAGAAAAACTGGTTACTATCGTCATACTATTAACCTGATGGGTCAAACAATTATATGAGCACGTGGTACTGGTCTTAGAAAGTACATCCCACCTGGGTTGAACATAAAGAAAAGTGGCTTTATTGAAAAATATTGTCAAGACGAGACGTTATAATCTCACGCACATTCGCATTTAAGATTGACGATCTTAGTTAGAGTTACGGATCATCAACACGTGGTTTGACTTTACTCACAAAGTAGTGACAAAGCAACTACTGGAAGATATTCTGAACTTCACAGTCGAATTACACTGCGTTGCAATTTAAGATAACATTAGATATTTTAGATCCAAACCTGAAACAAAGGTGATTAAATTTTCAGTTAGGCTGAACTTAAGAGATCCATTGTCCTACGGACAGAGACGCGTTAAGCCAGAGACCTTACCACTTCAGACTCTCGCCGTGGACAGACTGGCGTGGGCCCTTACCGACGGTGCCTCACAGATACAATCGGAAGTGACCAAAGAGGCAGCTTCCTATACCAACATGACAAGGGACGCACAGGACCATACCAAGAATAGAAACCTCTTTGCTTCTACAAAGTGTAGCTACCTGTTCCGACGTTGGTCCTACTGTTCTTTAGCAGACAGGCTTGTCTGCTACCATCAAGCATGCAACTACAAATACATTTGCTCATTCGTCTTTTGACACAGAGGGGAAGGGGAATGACAGTATCTTATCATTTACACTATATAAAAGAAAGCGGATGTAGGTTCCATATGAGACTGTGTGACATGAATTACATATAAACTGTGTTCTAAAGTGTATTAGTGTGACAGATCGTTATTGTTTATGTGTAAAAGTAACACGTTCCACTGCTCAGTCTCCTCCCAGATAGTCAGAAACACCACAGTAAATTCAGAAGTGGAATGTATGCCGTAAATGACAACAGATTTCAGAAATTAACATCAAAGGAATCCAACAGAGACCTTTCAATGATTTTTACAATTAATGTTTATACTATTTTATTTTTTTGTAACGGTATCCAAAGGGGCGCCGCCTGTTCAGACATGGAGTTCTTGCCGACTAGATTTGCACCAGTTCATGTGGTCTTGCCTCAAATTGAGGGATACGGCATTACGTTCTCGTATTAGTGGTGGCTCCGCCTAACGCTCTGGCCATTTTGGAAAGGTGGGCGGCAGCTGGTAGCTTATTTTGTGCCTGCCACCGTTTCCGTATAGCGTTCCCTCAGCCCTTGTCTAGTAGTCTTGCCTATTTCACAATAGTGGTGGAACACAAGTTATTACGTGGAATCGAAGGTCTTTTGAAACAAGTGTGGATTTGTTTGGGAGTAGCAAGTCGATCATTGAGCAATTTCGATGGCTTTTCTAATCTGTGAGTGAATGGGACCCCATACCCTCCACTCTAGTCAATATTTGTCTGTTCGCAAATGCTCTCAGTTAGCAAAAGCCGTTTCGTAACATCACTTCGCATAGCAGCTGTGACTGAACTACTGAACGTACTGATGTTACGCAAAGTGTGTCGGTGTCGAATACATAAATTCTTTTATATCTACACCTACATTTACATGGTTCTTCTGCAAATCCAATTAACTGCCTGGCAAAGGGCTCATCGAACAGTCTTGGCAATAATTGTCTCTTACTTCATTTTCGAACAGCGCGCGCAAGAAACGAACACACATATATTTCATTGCGATCTATGATTCCCCTTGTTTTATCATGAACACTGCGCAGAAGTACTACAAAAGAGGACCGACAAGCGAAGGGTAGGAAATTTATTTAGTAAATCTGTTGCATCTGCTAAGTGTTCTGTCAATAAAACGCAGTTTTTGATTCGCCTTCCTAAGATCATTTGCTATGTGTTTTTTTTTTGCGGTTTAAGTCGTTCGTAATTGTAATTTCTAAGTATTTCGTTGAATTACGGCCTTTAGATTTCATTGTTTTATCGTGTAACCGAAGTTTATCGGATTCCTTTTAGCACTCAGGTGGATGACCTCACAATTTTTTATTTAGAGTCAACTGTCAATTCTCGCATCATACAGATATCTTATGTAAATCGTTTTGCAATTGATTTTGAATTTCTGATGACTTTACTAAATGATGAACAACAGCATTATCAGCAAACAAGCTAAGACAGCTACTCATATTGTCTCCTAAATCGTTTATATGGATCAGGAAGAACAGAGGGCCTGCATCATTAACTTGGGGAACGCCGTAAATGGCTTGAGGATTCAAATCAAACTCCTTTCAGTCGTCCAGTTTCCAAACCTATTTTATTTGGCTACCAGTTTCGGCGACTTACTGCGCTATCTTCAGGTCCCAGACCGACGTGTAGGAAGATTCCACCTCGGTTCTGGTTGAAACAGGGGCTGGCAGCACTGGTCTTGGTAGGTTTCTGCTTGCTATAGCGATCACTTCAACCACCATCTGCCGACGATCTGAAGATGGCGTAGTATGTCGCCGAAGCTGGTAGCCAAATAAAATAAGTTTGGAAACTAGACGACTGAAAGGAGTTTGATTTGACATCCTGTATCGAACATCCGAGTCCCGGAACCATCTCTGAAAAGATGAACATACAGACATAAATCAATTCTGTTTTACTCGATGACTTTCCGTCAGTTACTACTATTACATCTCTGACGCGAAATCACGATTCCAGTCACACAACTGAGACGACATCCCATAAGCGCGCAGTTTGATTACAAGCCTCTTGTGAGGTACGGTGTCCAAGACCGTCTGGGAATCCACAAATACAGAATCAACTAAAGAAATCCCTTGTTGAGAGCAATCAAAACTTTGTGTCCTACTGCATATCGACGTTAATGATACGGGGCTGTAATTTAGTATATTACCCCTCCAGGCTTCCTTCGTCTGACCTGTGCAACTGTCTAGTCTTTGAGTACGGATCTGTCATCGAGCGATCGATTGTATACGAGTGTCAAGTATGGAGCTACTGCATTAGCGTAATCGAAAGGATCCTAACTGTTGTACAACCTGTACCGGAAAATCTGACTTTATTGAGACAGTTAAGCTGGTTTACTGCTCAGAGGATATCTGCCGCTAAGCTACTCTTGTTGGCAAGTATTCTTGATTCGAATTCTGGAATATTTACTTCGTCTTTTTTGGTGAAGGAATTTCGGAAGCCTGTATTTACTAACTCTGCTTTAGCAGAACTATCATCGATAGTATTTCCATTGAAACTGCAGAGAACGGATTGACTGTGTCCTGTCGCTAACATACTTTACATACGACCAGAATCTCTTTGGATTTTATGCCAGTTTCGAGACAAAATTTTAATAGTGGAAACTATTGAAAGCATCTCGTATTGAAGAGCTTCTGATTTCGTATAAATTTGGCATGTTTTTTTCGTTGTTTCTGAAACAGTCTTCTGACATGTTTTGTGTGCCAAGGAGGACCAGCTCCGTCGTTTGTTAATTTATTTGGTATAAATCTCTCAATTGCTGTCGATACTATTTCTTTGAATTCAAACCACATCTAGTCTACACTTACATATTTAATTTGGAAGGAGTGGAGATTGTCTCTCAGGGATGCGCCAAGTGAATTGTTGTCTGTTTTTTCGAACAGATGTATTTTTGGTTAAACTTTGGAGCATTTGGAAGTTACGGTATTCAGTCTTGCGACGACAACCCTGGTGTGTTGGCAGAAGAGCCAACACCGTGTTGCTAGAGGATGCCGAAATGCACGCGTTTAAGCTCACGAAGACTGGCGAGAGGTCTGGAACAGTTAAAGTAGTTGAGTCTAATAAATAAAGTACGAAGCTCTTGGAATACTTTAATCCACAATTGGAGAACATCGCTCTTGATGATACATAATTACAATCTCAATATAAACTGGTAATGGCGCCTTGCTAGGTCGTAGCAAATGACGTAGCTGAAGGCTATACTAACTATCGTCTCGGCAAATGAGAGCGTATTTGTGTGATCCATCTCTGGCAAAGTCTGCTGTACAACTGGGGCGAGTGCTAGGAAGTCTCTCTAGACCTGCCGTGTGGCGGCGCTCGGCCTGCAATCACTGAGAGTGGCGACACGCGGGTCCGACGTATACTAATGGACCGCGGCCGATTTAAAGGCTACCACCTAGCAAGTGTGGTGTCTGGCGGTGACACCACAAACACTGTGTTCACTTATCCCTGTATCTGTTTTGATGCTCTTTACTAGCCCAGGAGTATTTGTTGCTAAGACGTCAAGTGCATTTTCAAAACCGTTCACTATTCGAATGGGCTCGTCAACTAATTGCTCGAAATAATTTTCAGAGAAGGCAATTAGCACGATTTCGGATGATGTTTGATGCGTACCTCTAGATTTATACATGTATTTTAGCCAACATATCAAAGGTAAATTGAATTTACCGCAAAATGTAGCTGTATGAGTTGGGTACGCGTTAGAAATCAAGCTCAAGTTTTCTTTCAGTCTTTCACCAATTGTGTCATCTGAGTTGGGAGGTCGGATAAAGGATTTATTCTGATTGCCAATAATGACCTCCACCCGTAACTCACAGGAATTATCTACTTCAATTTCGCTACAACTACTTCTAATAGCAACAAACACGGCACTGCCTACTGTACTTCTGTACTTGGTCAATCCTCAACAGCCCTATCTAGCCATCAGCATGTAGGGGGATAGGCCTAATCTTGGTAAAAAAGTATAGCCGCCATTTAAAACATGTACTTGCCTCATTATCTTGGACAATATAAATGTTGTGATTATTGTGCATGTACCAAAGTATGTGCCCCAAAGTCCGCTATGATTCGCCGAAAACCGCATGCCGATTCGTACAATCGCCTCCGAAATAAAGAGGGTGTTAACGTCTTACGCGACTCACCCTGTAAATAACTCAAAGCTTCTGCTTAATCGTAAACTGTTAACAGTCCCGTTTTCATTCAAACACACCGTTTGTTCCTTTTGAAGCATTTTAAAATGCTGTATGGCACGTCCTTTCATTTATTTGTTAAGTTCTGAACTTGACGTCAGCTGCCTCGGGCATGGATGTGTGTGATGTCCTTAGGTTAGTTAGGTTTAACTAGTTCTAAGTTCTAGGCGACTGATGACCTCAGAAGTTAAGTCGCATAGTGCTCAGAGCCATTCGAACAATTTTTTGTCCACAATATACTGGTTAAGAACTGCAGATTAAAATTAAACATATTGGGAAAATGTTGGCAGTTAAGGGGATGGGACCTAGATAACTTGCAAGAACCAGACTCTCTTGAGAGCTTCAGAGGGAGCATCAGACAACGGTTGACATAACAGGGGAAAGGATTGCAGAAGAACATGAATGGGTGGCTTTAACACATGAAATACGGAAGGCACCAGATGATCAAATGCGTAAAAAGACAACGTCTAGCACGATACCTTGGATAACACAAGGGACGTTGATTTTGATTGATGAAAGGAGAAAATTTTTAAAAATGCAGCAGGTAAAGCGGGTGAAGGGGAACATAAACGTCTAGAAAATGAGATTGACGGGAAGTGTAAAATTGCTAAACAGGAATGGCTAGAGGACAGATGTAAGGATTTAGAAGCTTATTTCATCTGGAGGAAGATAGATACTTCCTACAGGAAAATTAAAGAGGCCTTTGGCGAAAAGTGAAGCAGTTGTACGATTATCAAGAGCTCAGATGGAAATCCAGTCCTACGAAAAAAAGGGAGAGCTGAAAGGTGGAAGGAGTATATAGAGAGTCTGTACAGGTGAAAAGAACTTGAAAGCAATCTTATGAAGAGGTAAGTGGACGTAGATGAGATGGGAGATATGATACTGCGAGAAGAACTTGACAAAGCTTTGGAAGATCTAAATCGAAACAATGCCCCGAGAGTAGACGACATTCCATCAGAACTACTCATAGTCTTCGGTGAGCCAGTTATGACAAAACTATTCCATCTGGTGTGTTAGATGAACGAGATAGGTGAAATAGCCTCAGATTTCAAGAAGAATATACTAATTTATATTCCAAAGTGAGCAGGTGCTGACAGGTGTGAAAATTACCGACCTATCAGTTCATGGTTGCAAGATACTAACAGGAATTATTTACAGAACAATGGAAAAACTGGTGGAAGCCCACGTCGGAGAAGATCAGTTTGAAATCCGGAGAAATGTACGAAAACGCGAGGCAATACTGACCCCACGGCTCGTCTTAGAAGATAGGTTAAGGAAAGGCAAACCTACATTATAGCATCTGTAGACTTAGAGAAAGCTTTCCACAATGTTCCAGTACACTCCTTGAAAATTCTGAAGGTAGCAAGGATTAAATACAGGGAGTAAAACCCTATTTGTAACTTGTACAGAAACCAGACGGCAGTAATAACAGTATGAAAGGGAAGCACTGATTGGGAAGGGAGCGAGATATTATTCAAACTGTGTATTGAGCAACCAGTAAAGGAAGCAAAAGAAAAATTTGGAGTAGAAATTAAACTCCAGGGAGAGTAAATAAAAATCTTGAGGTTTGCCGATGAGACTGTAATTCCGTCCGAGACAGCAAAGGACTTGGAAAAGCACGGAATGTCCAGTGTTTGGAAAGGAGGATATAAAATGAACATCAACAAAAGCAAAACAAGGATAATGGTATATTCGTAGTCGAATTAACCCTTGAACACAAACGTTCGTAATTATTACCTCTGCCAATTTTTCACTGTTGCTTGAAAAGCGAAGGAGGGTCAAAAGCGCTTCCATCTCGTCAGTACCTTCCTAGCTTTAGCGACTCATCGATGTGCTTATGAATGCCAAGAAGAAATTCCACGCACTGCTTAGAAAACACTGGCGTCTTTTTTGAAAGACGTCATTTTTACAATATTCTGTAACTCCGTTACAACTTAGAAGGCCAATAATGTTTACAATATAGGTTTATGATTGATTTTATGCATGATCCAAGCTTTTTTACTGAGATATAATACGAGCATTTATAAACTCAATCTATTACTATCTCGTATTTCATTTCAGGTCACGGCCACTCCGGCCGGCGCCAAATATTTGACAGTAATTCATGTAGCCCTAAATACAAAGCCGCCATGAGTTCCGAGAGATTTGAGTTTTTAATTTCTTGTCTGAGGTTTGATCATAAGTTGAATCATGAGGAACGACAACAGTTCGATCCATTTGCAGCTATCAAGGAATTATGGGATGAATTTGTTATCAATTGCCGTAACTATTACGGCTATTCATTACAGTGGACGAACAACTCCTTGCTTTACGTGGTGATGGCCGTCTCGTATGTTCACAGGCAACAAGGCCGCTAAATATGGGATTAAGGTTGTCACGGTGTGTGACGCAGGAACAAAATATATGACTCATGCTTCCCCATATATCGGCAAAGGCACAGACGCTAACGACCTGCCACTTGGAGAATACTACGTGAAGGAGCTCTTAAAAACTACGCGAGGATCTAACCGGAATGTTACAGTTGATAAATTATTCACATCTATCAAGTTAGCCGGCGATCTGCTAAATGAGAAACTCACTCTCGTTGGTACTTTGAGACACAGTAAGCGAAAAATACTTCCAGAACTACTTATAAGAGAATAGATAGGAACATCCATGTTCATCTTTGACAAGGTAATGACTCTTGTCTCATATAAACCTAAGGTAAATAAAATAGTCCTTCTGTCACCAACGATGCACGACCAAGCTGAAATAGATGAAGTAACTAAGAAACCTAAGGTGATCCATTGCTACAACGACACAAAAGGTGGCGTTGATTCATTAGAACATATGTCTCGCAACATTTCTTGTAGCCGGAAGACTAAACGCTGGCCTTTGTGTGTCTTTTACGGAATTTTGAACATTATGAGTGTTAATATGTGGGTAATCCACGTTCACAATACCACCCGTGAAAAGGAGAATGTCCTAAAGAGGAAACACTTCCTAACACGACTGAGTGAAGAGCTACTCTCACCATGGATGTAAAACAGGCCACACGTACCAAGAATATCAAATGACATGCGCCTCACTATACACTCTGGCCTCGGAATCGAACCCCATCGTGAGAACATTGTTGGAAATGCTGGATTATCATATGCCGCGAGGAGCACTACCTGCCAAATATGTCCGTCGAAAAAGAGAAGAAGCCGGCCGGAGTGGCCGAGCGGTTCTAGGCGCTTCAGTCTGGTACCGCGCGACCGCTACGGTCACAGGTTCGCATCCTGCCTCAGGCATGGATGTATGTGGTGTCCTTAGGTTAGTTAGGTTTAAGTAGTTCTAAGTTCTAGGGGACTTATGACTCAGCAGTTGAGTCCCATAGTGCTCAGAGCCATTTGAACCATCTGAAAACAGAAGAATGACAACAACGTTTTGTGATGTTTGTTGTAAGGCATTTCGCAAAGAGCATCGAGCGAAATTAGACACTAATTGTCGGAAATAAATGTTCTCCTTATTGTCAAAAACTATTGTTTCTGTGATTATAGACTGTGGCCTGTACTATTTATTTGTGATAATTAACAAATAATGAAAAGTGTTACCAAAGTTTGCTTACTTTTTGTTATGTCGTAAAAATTACGAACGTTTGTAATATTAGGTAATTGAAGAACGTTTGTGTTCTAGGGTTAATTCAGGTGATGCAAATGGAATCGGATTAGAAAACGAGTAGATGAGTTTTACTGTTGGGGTCAGCTGAATAACTGTTGATGGCCGATGTAGAGAAGATATAAAATGTAGACTGGCAAAGGAAACAGAGGCGCTTCTGAAGAAGAGAAATCGAATATAGATTTAAGTGTTATGAAGCCTTTTTCCGAAGGTATTTATCTCGAGTGAACCCATGTATGAAAGTGAAGTAGGGGCGACAAAAAGTTGAGATTTAATGAGAGCTTTCGAAATGTTGTGCTACAGAAGAATGCTGAAGATTAGATTGGTCGATTACGTAACTGTTGAAGAGGTTGTGAATGGAACTGGGGAGACAAGAAATTCCTGGCAAAACTTGACCAAAAGAAGGAATCGGTTAATAGGACAAACTCTGAAACATCAACGGATTACCAATTAGCACTGGATTGGGAACTCTGGGGGGGGGGGGGGGGTAAAAATCGTAAATATGCGGATGCGGAAAGATGTAGGTTGCAGCAGTTATCCGTCGATGACGAGGCTTCCACAGGATTGAGTAGGATAGAGAGCTGCATCAAACCAGTCTTACGACTGAAGAGGACAAGAACAAGAGGAATCTGAATGTATTTTTATCGGTTTGAATGTTGACAGATGCATACTACCTCATTTTTTGGATTAGTCGTACACCTGCTTCATTGACTTCTTCCGTTCTTAACTTTGCGGATTTTGATATTCAAAAGGCTTGAGATAAAGGACACTTAATGGACTGCTAATGTTCCGTTGCGTAACACTCATGATGAGCAACTTGTGGATCCGATTTGATATCAGTTAAGTGTGTTGGCTGAAAAGTGATTACAAGCAACGAATCACGAATTTGTAACTTCGAGACAGTATGTTTGAATTGATTTGTTTTAAATTTTTGTCTTTTAGTATTATAAAAGCAAAGGCGTAAACGGAAGATAAAAATGTCCTAGGAGATTTTACTATATGACGTGACGCGTTGACAGAATTGTTGAGTGAAACTGAATGACGTCCTAACGAAACAGCTGGGTCGTGTTAGCATTTCTAAAATGATGCCATTATAGTCACCTAATCTTCGACGCTCCTATATCTACATAGCATTTGGTAAAACTATAACCATGAAACATACCATGCGACCTCTGATTTCTCTCTGATTACGAGGGTAATTCGTCCCTATTTAGCTGGTAGTCAACAAAACATTTTGGCACTTGGAGGAGAAAGTCGGTAATTACAATTTCGCGAAAATATCTCGCTGCAGCGAAAAATGCCTTTGTTTACACGACTGACATCACGGCTCGCTTATCATACATGTAACAATCTTTTCCCTATTTAGCGATAATACAAAAAGAGCTGCCCTCCTTTGCAAAAATGGCTCTGAGCACTATGGGACTTAACATCCCCTAGAACTTAGAACTACTTAAACCTAACTAACCTAAGGACATCACACACATCCATGCCCGAGGCAGGATTCGAATCTGCGACCGTAGTGGTCGCGCGGTTCCAGACTGAAGCGCCTAGAACCGCTCGGCCACCCCGGCCGGCCCTCTTCGCACTTTTTCGGTATACTGCGCCAACCGCATCTGGTAGGCATCCTGTACCGCGCAGCAGTAGTCCAGAGGATGACGGAAAAGCTTAATGTTGGCAATTTCTTCAGTAGATTTGTTGCATCGTCTAAGTACTGAGCCAATAAAACGCAGTCTTCGCTTCGCCTTCCTCAAAACGTTCTCTATATGACGATTCCAATTAAAGATCTTAATAAAAGTAAATTCTGGCAGCTTAGTTCAGCTAACAACGTTTACGTCTGTGTCAGTTTTGTGTAGCCGTAATGTAATGGAAGTTTTTAATACCCATGTGAATAACGTGACCACTTTAAGCACAATTAAGATGTTTTGTCTACATCAGTGTAAATTCCTTTTGATCTTCTGGTCATCTGTCATCTGCCTGGACAGTAGTACAAACATAATCCGGATACAATGTCAGGGAGCTACAGATTATCTCTCCATCCACGTAAATTATCGAAATGGAGATCCTTCTAAACCAGTAGACCAATTCCCACCAGTTTGCTACACGTATCATTAACTGTATGGAAAGAATCGCTGTGAGGTGTAAGAACCACCCTACTATCAAAGGGGTGGGATGGGGATAAAAACTCTGTAGCCCACGACGCGAAAAAATCACGCTTTGGTTTTTCAGTATTTGAGAATGAGGACACTTAGAGCCTTGCAACGAACTGGACACATATTTTCAGACTTCTATGAAATTTTTTCTCGCTGACGACATCCACAAAATATTTGTCGATTACTACATTTGCGCTGTTCGCGCGCTAAACTGCCCCATGGAGCACTATGTTTTAAGTTAGTACTTCTTTACTGCCAAACTGCATTCGTGACCAATTTTGGAGACAGTATTCAAATATACCACCGAATGTACCAGAAAAATTGCATTATTGTACGACTGTTAGATCAGGAGATACCACTCATAAACACTGTATACAAGATAAAATTCCGCATAGTCCAAGACGATTAAATTTATTATTTTGTTGTTACTAACTCTATTCGCAAAACAAATTGTATCCACGTTTGCCGGTAAGCGTACCTACAAAGATATATCACTGTACGACTCGTAGTTCAGAAGAAATGACGTCAAATACGGAAATGAGAGAAAAAAGTGCCGCATCATGCATTACGATTTAATTTATTACTTCTTTACAAATAACCCTGTCCACATTCGTAGACAGTAGGTACATATACCACTGAATGTACCTGCAAATTACATTATCGTACATCATATACTTCAGGAGTTACGATATCATAAACATTGAGCTGTCTGAAAATGAAACTGCAGGGCGATATTCACTAGACGTACAGGTGAAATATGTGTACAAATACGACTGAAATATGTGTTAAATATATTTGACATAAGCGTATGAGAGCTAAGGACCTGCTAAAAACCCTCATCCTAAACTCGTGGAACAATTTCAATCTAATTTGCTACACATATTAGTTACAATTTGGAAAGAAATAGATGAAGAACCACCAGCCTGCTATAGACGAAGGGTGATATAAGTTTGAGAGAGAAAAGAGGACTAGGAGATGGGCAGACAGCGAGAGAGAACGAAGAGATAGGCACGGATTGGAGGAGGAGGAGGAGGAGGAGGAGGAGGTGGACAGAGATAAGAGTGGGACAAATTGACAGAGAGAGGAGAGAGGAGGAGACAGACATTGAAAGAAAAGAGAATGAGATGGGCAAAAGGGGAGAAAGAGACAGGTGGAGACATGAATGAAGAGGAGATGAAGAGAAAGAGGAAATTATCAACATAGAGAGGGAAGAGGAGGAGACGGAGTTAGAGAGAGGAGGAGATGGACACAGAAAGGAAAGGGGAGGAGGTGAACATGGAAAAGGGGAAAAGGAGATTCAAGGAAAGAAGGGGGAAGAGGGTATTTATGAAGAGATGGGAGGAGGAGATGCAATTATAGGTAGAGAGGAAATTAATGTAGAGGTGGAGGTGATTGACAGAGGGGAAGGAGGAGATGTAATTGAAGGCGAGAGGCGGAAATGGACAGTGGGAACATATGGACAGAGGGTGAGGGGCAGATTGACAGAGAGAGCGAGAGGAAATGAAGATAGAGGTTGCCAGGAGACTGGAATAAATAAACACTTGGGCAATGCTGGGTTTCTCAGCTAGTCGACAATTTTTTAAGGCCCGCGTGTTGTAGGCAAATATTAATGTCACCATTGTTTGCCTTGATGTTGTAAGCTGTATGTGTCCTAAGATCCGGTGATAGCGGCTTTAGTTTCGCCGAAACCGGTAATCATGGAATAAAAAGAATTCTTGAGATCTTGGTTACCAGTTTATTGTTTAACACGCATCTAGAACGCGCCCACATGTACACAATGTGCTCCCTACAAAATTGAGTATACAGACTAAGAACTGAAGAGCGAGTATTGCACTTCCTTGGGGAAGCTCGTCTCATGTTCTATGAGATTTAATTACAGTGGAATGATGTCAGTAGATTAGATTAGATTAATACTAGTTCCATGGATCATGAATACGATATTTCGTAATGATGTGGAACGAGTCAAATTTTCCAATACATGACATAATTAAGTTAATTTAACAACATACTTAAGTTAATATAACAACTTTTTAATTTTTGTGTTTTTTATTTTTTATTTTTTTAATAATTTTTTTTCTTTTTTTCTTAATTTATATCTAAAAATTCCTCTATGGAGTAGAAGGAGTTGTCATTCAGAAATTCTTTTAATTTCTTCTTAAATACTTGTTGGTTATCTGTCAGACTTTTGGTACTATTTGGTAAGTGACCAAAGACTTTAGTGGCAGTATAATTCACCCCTTTCTGTACCAAAGTTAGATTTAATCTTCAATAGTGAAGATCATCCTTTCTCCTAGTATTGTAGTTATGCACACTGCTATTACTTTTGAATTGGGTTTGGTTGTTAATAACAAATTTCATAAGAGAGTATATATACTGAGAAGCTACTGTGAATATCCCTAGATCCTTAAATAAATGTCTGCAGGATGATCTTGGGTGGACTCCAGCTATTATTCTGACTACACGCTTTTGTGCAATAAATACTTTATCCCTCAGTGATGAATTACCCCAAAATATGATGCCATATGAAAGCAATGAGTGAAAATAGGCGTAGTGAGCTAATTTACTAAGATGTTTATCACCAAAATTTGCAATGACCCTTATTGCATAAATAGCTGAACTCAAACGTTTCAGCAGATCATCAATGCGTTTCTTCCAATTTAATCTCTCATCAATGGACACACCTAAAAATTTGAAATATTCTACCTTAGCTATATGTTTCTGATTCAGGTCTATATTTAATAATGGCGTCATACCACTCACTGTACGGAACTGTATATACTGTGTCTTATCAAAATTCAGTGAGAGTCCATTTACAAGGAACTACTTAGTAATTTTCTGAAAGACAGTATTGACAATTTCATCAGTTAATTCTTGTTTCTCAGGTGTGATTACTATACTTGTATCATCAGCAAAGAGAACTAACTTTGCCTCTTCATGAATATAGAATGGCAAGTCATTAATATATATTAAGAACAAGAAAGGACCCAAGACTGACCCTTGTGGAACCCCATTCTTGATAGTTCCCCAGTTTGAGGAATGTGCTGATCTTTGCATATTATGAGAACTGCTAATTTCAACTTTCTGCACTCTTCCAGTTAGGTACGAATTAAACCATTTGTGCACTGTCCCACTCATGCCACAATACTTGAGCTTGTCTAGCAGAATTTCATGATTTACACAATCAAAAGCCTTTGAGAGATCACAAAAAATCCCAATGGGTGGTGTTCGGTTATTCAGATCATTCAAAATTTTATTGGTGAAAGCATATATGGCATTTTCTGTCGAAAAACCGTTCTGGAAATCAAACTGACATTTTGTTAGTACTTCATTTTTACAGATATGTGAAGCTACTCTTGAATACATTACTTTCTCAAAAATTTTAGATAAAGCTGTTAGAACGGAGATTGGACGGTAATTGTTGACATCAGATCTATCCCCCTTTTTATGCAAAGGTATAACAATAGCATATTTCAGTCTATCAGGGAAAATGTCCTGTTCCAGAGAGCTATTACACAGGTGGCTGAGAATCTTATCCGTTGAGAACAAGCTTTAAGTATTTTGCTGGAAATGCCATCAATTCCATGTGAGTTTTTGCTTTTAAGCAAGTTTATTATTTTCCTAATTTCAGAGGGAGAAGTGGGTGAGATTTCAATTATATCAAATTGCATAGGTATGGCCTCTTCCATTAACAGCCTAGCATCTTCTAATGAACACCTGGATCCTACCATATCCACAACATTTAGAAAATGATTATTAAAAATATTTTCAACTTCTGACTTTTTGTTTATAAAGTTTTCATTCAATATGATGGTAATACTGTCTTCCTGTGCTCTTGGTTGACCTGTTTCTCTTTTAATAATATTCCAAATTGTTTTAATTTTATTATCAGAGTTGCTGATTTCAGACATGATACACATACTTCTGGATTTTTTAATAACTTTTCTTAATATAACACAGTAGTTTTTATAATGTTTGATAGTTTCTGGGTCACTACTCTTTCTTGCTGTCAGATACATTTCCCTTTTCCGGTACAAGATATTTTTATACCCTTAGTAAGCCATGGTTTGTTACAAGGTTTCTTACGAGTATATTTAACTATTTTCTTGGGGAAGCAGTTTTCAAATGCGTTTACAAAAATGTCATGAAATAAATTACATTTTAAATTGGCATCAGGTTCACGGTACACCTCATCCCAGTCTAACTGCTGTAGGCTTTCCCTGAAATTTGCAATTGTTAAATCGTTGACTGAACGTACTACTTTGGAGGACTGTTTAGTATTGCTGATTGGGGCTATGCCATATATTGTAACTACCTCTTTGTCGTCGTTTGAGCAAGGAAATGCTTTTTTTCTAAAACAAACCTGTTAAGGATTTGGAATGTTTTTTTTTTTTCTTTCCTCTTTTCATAGGCGTCCATATTTAGAGGCAGAGGCTGGAAATCAGCAAGACTTCCAGCAGAGCGACCAGCAAGGGCCTCGCGCCGCAGCGACGGCCTGGACTGCGGCGCCCAGCGCAGAGCAGCCCTAACGGCCCCCAGTCACCACTGACAGAGCTCCCTCTATCTGCATTTTAAATCCCGCTGCCAGCGTGCTCGTCGGCAGAACGCGCCCTCTGTCTTCGCCATGCGTGGGCGAATCAGCGAGCCACAAATTGCGCTCCGGCTGCGCCTGTCGCCCTAGCAGTGATCGGGTTTGCGGGCCGCGATACGCACAGCGCGGATGCGCCCTTTAGTTAGATGAATATACGTGATTTTTCCCTCCTTGCAACGTCATAGATGAATCCGAGAAATGTCGTCCTCTTGCCAGTTTTCGGTTAACGTTTTGCACTTTTCCTTGCTCCCTCTTTCATTCCTTTCTCCCATTCCATATTCACCTACAACTGTTCCTTCTCTTCTTTTCCTACAATCGAATTCCAGTCCCCCATGACAATTAAATTTTTGTCTCCCTTCACTTTCTAAATAACTTCTTTTACATCATACATTTCTTCAATCTCTTCTTTATCTGCGGAGCTAAGCTTGTACTACTGTGGTGGGAGTGGGTTTCGTGTCTATCTTGGCTTCAGTAATGCTTTCATTGTGCTGTTCATAGTAACTTATCTGCGTTCATTATTAAACCAACTCCTGCATTTCCCCTATTTTCTGTTTTATTTATTTATTTGTTCGAACGGCTCACATGCAGTGTAAATTTACAGGTACAGGGTGTTTCAAAAATGACCGGTATATTTGAAACGGCAATAAAAACTAAACGAGCAGCGATAGAAAGACACCGTTTGTTGCAATATGCTTGGGACAACAGTACATTTTCAGACAGACAGACTTTAGAAATTACAGTAGTTACAATTTTCAACAACAGTTGGCGCTGCGGTCTGGGAAACGCTATAGTACGATATTTTCCACATATCCACCGTGCGTAGCAATAATATGGCGTAGTCTCTGAATGAAATTACCCGAAACCTTTGACAACGTGTCTGGCGGAATGGCTTCACATGCAGATGAGATGTACTGCTTCAGCTGTTCAATTGTTTCTGGATTCTGGGGGTACACCTCGTCTTTCAAGTGTCCCCACAGAAAGAAGTCACAGGGGTTCATGTCTGGCGAATAGGGAGGCCAATCCACGCCGCCTCCTGTATGTTTCGGATAGCCCAAAGCAATCACACGATCATCGAAATATTCATTCAGGAAATTAAAGACGTCGGCCGTGCGATGTGGCCGGGCACCATCTTGCATAAACCACGAGGTGTTCACAGTGTCGTCTAAGGCAGTTTGTACCGCCACAAATTCACGAAGAATGTCCAGATAGCGTGATGCAGTAATCGTTTCGGATCTGAAAAATGGGCCAATGATTCCTTTGGAAGGCATGGCGGCCCAGACCAGTACTTTTTGAGGATGCAGGGACGATGGGACTGCAACATGGGGCTTTTCGGTTCCCCATATGCGCCAGTTCTGTTTATTGACGAAGCCGTCCAGGTAAAAATAAGCTTCGTCAGTAAACCAAATGCTGCCCACATGCATATCGCCGTCATCAATCCTGTGCACTATATCGTTAGCGTATGTCTCTCGTGCAGCAATGGTAGCGGCGCTGAGGGGTTGCCGCGTTTGAATTTTGTATGGATAGAGGTGTAAACTCTGGTGCATGAGACGATACGTGGACGTTGGCGTCATTTGGACCGCAGCTGCAACACGGCGAACGGAAACCCGAGGCCGCTGTTGGATCACCTGCTGCACTAGCTGTGCGTTGCCCTCTGTGGTTGCCGTACGCGGTCGCCCTACATTTCCAGCACGTTCATCCGTCACGTTACCAGTCCGTTGAAATTTTTCAAACAGATCCTTTATTGTATCGCTTTTCGGTCCTTTGGTTACATTAAACCTCCGTTGAAAACTTCGTCTTGTTGCAACAACACTGTGTTCTAGGCGGTGGAATTCCAACACCAGAAAAATCCTCTGTTCTAAGGAATAAACCATGTTGTCGACAGCACACTTGCACGTTGTGAACAGCACACGCTTACAGCAGAAAGACGACGTACAGAATGGCGCACTCACAGACTGCGTTGTCTTCTATATCTTTCACATCACTTGCAGCGCCATCTGTTGTTGAAAATTGTAACTACTGTAATTTCGAAAGTTTGTCCGCCTGAAAATGTACTGTTGTCCCAAGCATATTGCAACAAACGGTGTATTTCTATCGCTGCTCGTTTAGTTTTTATTGCCGTTTCAAATATACCGGTCATTTTTGAAACACCCTGTATATGACACTAGTAATACTATACATAACAGGAATATCAAAATAAAAAAACTACATATAAAACTAACTAAATGTCAATATCTAGGTTCCTAATTCATGTAAGAGCCGTATCATCAGCTTACATGAGGTCGCTCCAACTCCCTTGGTAGGAACGCAAGGGGAATTCATCTCTAATGCGCTTTATTGTCTGGTTCGGAGCCCCACATTCACAAACCGGAAACTCTGCAGCACCCCATTTTTAAAGAGAGTCTGCGCATCGGCCATGTGCAGTGCGAGCTCTGTCGAATTTGAGCCACAGTTTTCTGTCAAGTTCTGTATCACAGTTATACTTCCGGAACCACTCACGCTCTTCAGGATTTCAATAAACTGACAGTTCTGGTCCGACAAGTCTCTCACCCCGCCATTACTGGCATCTAGCTGTTCTCCGTAATGGTGGGTTTCTTGAAAGGAGTCTGCCTCGTCGTAAACTTGGCATGTCTTTCTGTATGGGTAATTCCAGGTTCTCCTGTAGCTTGCGGCATTACGTAAGCAGGGCCTGGCTTCTGCGGATTACGGGTGGATAGCTGTTGATCAGCAGAGGAAGCCAATAAATCGCTGTTGGTCGGATTGCCCCAGTTATTAACCGCACAGTGTGGTTCAACAGGACGTCGATCAAGCTGGTGTGGCAGCTGTTTAGCCACACCGGGGCACAATAATCAGCGCAGGGGATGCTGTACCCAAAGTATCTGCTGTAGCTGCCCATGTCATTCCACACAATTTTTGATTAATATTGTTAGGAGTTTTTATTTTGGCAGCAGTATTTTCAAGGTGTTTTCTATATGAAAGGCTGACGCCTAGGGTGACACCAAGGTACGTAGGGTACTTGCTATGCCAAAGAGGGTTTCCGTTAAGTTTCACTCTGAGCTCCGCGTTAGCTTGTTTGCTTCCAATGTGGAATGTACATACTTCAGTTTTACTTGTACTGGTTTTAAGTTGCAACTCTCTAAAATAGGCGCTTGTATCGGCTAGATCTTCTCCGCTCGTCCAAGGTCCTTGGTTCTAAAAGCAAGAGCTACATCGTCCGCTTAGCAGAATTTTGTTGAGCTGGTATTGGGGAGATCGGAGATATATACGTTGAATAATAGAGGTTCTAAGACGAAGCCAGTGGAAGATCATTACTTAATTTCCTGTCCAAGGTCGCCTCTTCTCCCGAGTAAACACGGAAATATCTTCTGTTTACAAACCTACGTTTCTAGCTTTTATAGACTTAGAGAAAGCTTTTGATAATGTTGATTGGAATACTCTCTTTCAAATTCTAAAGGTGGCAGGGGTAACATACAGGGAGCGAAAGGCTATTTACAATTTGTACAGAAACCAGATGGCAGTTATAAGAGTTGAGGGATATGAAAGGGAAGCAGTGGTTGGGAAGGGAGTGAGACGGGTTGTAGCCTATCCCCGATGTTATTCAATCTGTATATTGAGGAAGCAGTAAAGGAAACAAAAGAAAAATTCGGAATAGGAATTTAAATCAGTGGAGAAGAAATAAAAACTTCGAGGATCGCAGATGACATTGTAGGGACAGCAAAGGAGCTGGAAGAACAGCTGAAAGGAATGGACAGTGTCTTGAAAGGAGGATATAACATCAAAAAAAGCAAAACGAGGATAATGGAATGTAGTCGAATGTAATCGGGTGATGCTGCGGAAATTATATTAGGAAATGAGACGCTTAAAGTAGTAAAGGAATTTTGCTATTTGGGGAGCTAAATAACTGATGATAGTCGAAGTAGAGAGGGTATAAAATGTAGCCTGGCAATGGCAAGGAAAGAGTTTCTGAACAAGAGATATTTGTTAACATCGAGTATAGATTTAAGTGTCAGAATCTCGTTTCTGAAAGTATTTGTATGGAGTGTAGCCATGTATGGAAGTGAAACATTGACGATAAATAGTTTGGACAAGAAGAGAATAGAAGCTTTCGAAATGTCGTGATACAGAAGAATGCCGAAGATTACATCGGTATATCACATAACTAATGAGGAGGTATTGAATAGAACTGGAGAGAAGAGGAGTTTGTGGCACAACTTGACAAGAAGAAGGGACCGGTTGGTAGGACATGTTATGAGGCATCAAGGGATCACCAATTTAGTACTGGAGGGCAGCGTGGAGTGTAAAAATCGTAGAGGGAGACCAAGAGATGAATACACTAAGCAGATTCAGAGGGATGTAGGTTGCAGTAGGTACTGGGAGATGAAGAAGCTTGCACAATATAGAGTAGCATGGAGAGCTGCATCAAACCAGCCTCAGGACTGAAGACCACAACAACAACAACATGATGGTGTTGATGAGAGTTACAGTTTTCCGGCATCGGATTGATTATAGTAATTTGTACAACATCCCTTCTCTCTAGATTGTGTCATATGCCGCGGTTTGGTCTGCGAACGCGACAGGTCTTGTTTTCTTGGAAACCGACCTCTTGTTATGACCAGTACCTGGTCGCAGCAACTTCCCTATGGCCTGAAACTCGCTTGCTTAGCTGGGATGTGTTCCAGAATAAAGACGCTAATTGTGTTAGGGATGAGCCTCTCCACACCGGCCGGCGGACCGTTACCGTCCATCACTTATCCACACCTATGGCCGCCATTCCTCGGATCTACAGCCTCAAAGTGCGGACGTAGGCTGAAGTCAGATGCGGAAGAACGGCCGACGCATACCGGTATAGGAGGGAATCACATACCTGTGTGTGTCGCTTGCGTCAATGGCCAAGACAATCCTCCCCACCACTGCTCACGAATCTCCGTCACACTGTCCACATTTTGCTGCACAGTAATAAAAGAAATGCGATATGAGCAGGGTCCACAACTTAACGACAGCATCATACATCACAGGAAGCTTTTTCATAAGATTACGATTGCGCCAGCTAGCGAAAGAAAAATGGTTCAAATGGCTCTGTGGTCATCAGTCCCCTAGAACTTAGAACTACTTAAACCTAACTAACCTAAGGACATCACACACATCCATGCCCGAGGCAGGATTCGAACCTGCGACCGTAGCAGCCGCGCGGCTCCGGACTGAGCGCCTAGAACCGCTCGGCCACTGCGGCCGGCCTAGCGAAAGAGTGAACCGGCCAGCCAGAGTGCGGTGCCTCGTTTGGGAAAGTGTTCGTTGCCCTTGCGAGTGCTATTTTCCTCTGTTAGGTACTGTGTGAGCGTAATTTGCTTAGGGATGATATGTTTAAGGTAGGGTGCACAATAATTATATTCCACATCTGCTAACCGAAGTTGGTATCGGTCTCGGACAGATGAGCAAATCCTGTAATACTTGGAAGGAGAGACAGCATTGGTCGTATTTTTTTTGTTTTGTTTTGTTTTATTAACCGCAAAATCGATTTTCGGTCACTAAGTGACCATCTTCAGTGCTAGAAGTTAAAAATTTCACATAACGATCAGAGAGTATAAAACAGAAAATCATAACTACACCTGCATATGAACATAACAGTTGGTAGGAACAAACCTGTAATGTACAATTTAAATAGGTAGGCACTGGTGTCACGATCACATAAACTGAGGCCGCTGTTTACATGCACCTGTTCAGCAGACCTCGGTGTGACAGGGCTTGGAACGCTCTCTATGTTACATGTGTCACATAGAGATATATTTTTTTTTGCGAGATATTAACACTAAATAACTCTTGTGCATTTGTGAATAATGAAGTAATTCAAATTTAAAATGTACGTAAAACACATAGCAGACGAAGGGGAAGGAAACATCTAAAATACATTGGCATATTGTTTTTAAAAAACAAACTTATAAAACATAAACCAGATCGATAGTAAGTTGTCAGAGTGCAGGACAGGTAAAAGAGAAAAAGAAAATGAAAAAGAATAATAAATGAATAACATGAAAGGAGGTATAACACAAGTATTAAAAAAATATATATATATAATATCCACCATCTGGCGTGGGAAGTTAGAAGCACAACGTTCGTGCTTTACGTAAAATGTTACGTTTAGACTAAGGAGTCAAATATATAAAAAATAGTAATAGTACGAAACTGCCATTACGTAATAATTAAAATGCTGTGAAACACAATGTTCATTACAAAAAAGTTTGTAGGTGTGGATAAACAATTTTGTTATCATATTTAACCGACATGCTGATGTACGTCTCGTTTGTCTGTTTGGACAAGCTAGCATTGTTATAACAGTGGTTATAGGCTTCCGCATACGCACTGGGTCAGAACCCATACATACATGACATCAAATATACATGGTTGCTTACTGTTGAACATAGCACCCACCATTTGGCGTGGGAAGTTAGAAGTATATCGTTCTTGATTAACGTTAATATTACGTTAAAACTGAGAAGTCAAATATATAAAAATAGTAATAGTACGAAAATGCCACTAAGTAACAATTCAAATGCCATTAAACAATATTCATTACAACAACAAAAAAGGTTTGAGGGTGTAGAGTAACAATTTTGTTATCATATTTAACGACGTGATAATGTACATATCCACCGTCCCATCACTGGTTGTACGCTTCCGCATAAGCACTGGGTCAGAACCCACACGTACATTCACAGGTTGATAAAACACTAAAAAAATTGCCTAGCAACCAGTTTTGAATATTAATAAAATAATTTGATTTTACATAACTTATAGTAGCAGTGGGACCCATATGAAATAAAAGCAGACTTAAGAAGTACCTATAATTCTAATTGTGTTATTGAAATAAATTTAAAAATATAAGGGGCGAACAAGTAGTATACATCATACATCGAGAAAGGATAGGTAATAGTGCCACTTATACCAGAAATATACATCGTACTTTAGAGAAATTAAACATAGGCTATGCACGATATCCAGCACTTATTCAAACAGAAAAGGAATTGTTAACATCCAAAAATTCCTAAGCTACGACCACAATTCAAGCTTCATAAGGAGTCTAACCCCATTAGGCCTGTAGTTGATGGGAGAGGGGTCCCGTTGGTGAATATTGCGAAAAAATGCCTAACTATTTTGAATAAGTATTATAAATTTGAGCAACAGTTCTCGATTAAAAATAGTGCCCAATTAGTAGAGAAAATTAAAGATATACCTATTACAGACACTATGACGTTTCTTTCGCTAGACATTGTCAATTTATATACGAATATCCCGATTGCGGAAACAATACAAATTATTGACGCTAATCTCAGAAACCACAGTAATATGTCCAGCGTGGAAATCAATGAGTTCATAGAACTGTTATCACTCTGCTTGAAGTATAACTACTTCACATTTAATGACAAAATTTATGTCCAAAAGGACGGACTCAGCATGGGAAACTCTGTGTCAGGGATTATGGCAGACATCTTTATTAACTATCTTGAACTGAAATTACTAAAAGATTTTCCCACTTTAGCTGAAAAGATCGTTTACTACTATAGATATGTTGACAACACGCTATTGATAATTAATGGCAGTCAATCTGATAATGACGAAGTCGTCAGTACATTTAATTGTTTACACAACAAAATTACTTTCACAGTTGAAAAAGAACAGAATGGAGTCATTAATTTTTTAGACCTAACCATTAGAAGGGAAAATGGAAAACATACATTTGACATTTACAGAAAAACAACATTCACAGATATCATCTTAGATTATGGTTCACAACACCCTGACCAACACAAAAAAGCGTTTTTCCATTTTGCATTTCATCGTATGTTACGATTACCATTATCTAATGAAAACCATGAGAAAGAGTTAAACACAGTCAAACAAATTCCAAAAAAAAAAATAATAATTACGCGTTGAAATACGTCATGGACATTTATGAGATGGTATCCAAAAAATATACGAGGGCAGTTCAATAAGTAATGCAACACATTTTTTTTCTCGGCCAATTTTGGTTGAAAAAACCGGAAATTTCTTGTGGAATATTTTCAAACATTTCCGCTTCGTCTCGTATAGTTTCATTGAATTCCGACAGGTGGCAGCGCTGTACGGAGCTGTTAAAATGGCGTCTGTAACGGATGTGCGTTGCAAACAACGGGCAGTGATCGAGTTTCTTTTGGCGGAAAACCAGGGCATCTCAGATATTCATACGCGCTTGCAGAATGTCTACGGTGATCTGGCAGTGGACAAAAGCACGGTGAGTCGTTGGGCAAAGCTTGTGTCATCATCGCCGCAAGATCAAGCAAGACAGTCTGATCTCCCGCGTGCGGGCCGGCCGTGCACAGCTGTGACTCCTGCAATGGCGGAGCGTGCGAACACACTCGTTCGAGATGATCGACGGATCACCATCAAACAACTCAGTGCTCAACTTGACATCTCTGTTGGTAGTGCTGTCACAATTGTTCACCAGTTGGGATATTCAAAGGTTTGTTCCCGCTGTGTCCCTCGTTGTCTAACCGAACACCATAAAGAGCAAAGGAGAACCATCTGTGCGGAACTGCATGCTCGTCATGTGGCTGAGGGTGACAATTTCTTGTCAAAGATTGTTACAGGCGATGAAACATGGGTTCATCACTTCGAACCTGAAACAAAACGGCAATCAATGGAGTGGCGCCACACCCACTCCCCTACCAAGAAAAAGTTTAAAGCCACACCCTCAGCCGGTAAAGTCATGGTTACAGTCTTCTGGGACGCTGAAGGGGTTATTCTGTTCAATGTCCTTCCCCATGGTCAAACGATCAACTCTGAAGTGTATTGTGCTACTCTTCAGAAATTGAAGAAACGACTTCAGCGTGTTCATAGGCACAAAAATCAGAACGAACTTCTCCTTGTTCATGACAACGCAAGACCTCACACAAGTCTTCGCACCCGAGAGGAGCTCACAAAACTTCAGTGGACTGTTCTTCCTCATGCACCCTACAGCCCCGATCTCGCACCGTCGGATTTCCATATGTTTGGCCCAATGAAGGACGCAATCCGTGGGAGGCACTACGCGGATGATGAAGAAGTTATTGATGCAGTACGACGTTGGCTCCGACATCGACCAATGGAATGGTACCGTGCAGGCATACAGGCCCTCATTTCAAGGTGGCGTGAGGCCGTAGCATTGAATGGAGATTACGTTGAAAAATAGTGTTGTGTAGCTAAAAGATTGGGGAATAACCTGGTGTATTTCAATGCTGAATAAAACAACCCCTGTTTCATAAAAAAAAATGTGTTGCATTACTTATTGAACTGCCCTCGTAGTAAAGATAATTTAAGTCAGAATGAGACAAGCGAAACTAAAAATCAAAAATCTATCACTTTGCCTTTCTATGGTCCCATTAGCAATAAAATTGCCAGAGTACCCGTGGTCTAGGGGTAGCGTCTTTGATTCATAATCAAAACGTTTTCGGTCCCGGGTTCGATCCCCACCAATGCCTAAATTTTGATAAATAATCAGCATTGGCGGCCGAAGACTTCCGGCATAAGAAGTCAACCTCATTCTGCCAACGGCCTCGTCAAAGAGGGCGGAGTAGCGGATAGAGGTTCAGGGCACTCTCTTGTCCTAGGGGTGGGAAATTGCCCCTAAGGCGGAAGAATCAGCAATGATCTACGACATGAGGATGCAGAAGGCAGTGGAAACCACTACATTAAAGACACGTAACGTGTATCCACAGGACATGTGGCCTGTAATTGAAGAAGTGTCATGATGATCTCTCCATTGGCAAAAGATTCCGGAACAGTCCCCCATTCGGATCTCCGGGAGGGGACTGCCGGTTACCATGAGAAAAAGATTGAATTATCAACGAAAGGATAACGTTCTACGAGTCGGGGCGTGGAATGTCAGAAACTTGAACGTAGTAGGGAAACTAGAAAATCTGAAAAGGGAAATGCAAAGGCTCAATCTAGATATAGTAGTGGTCAGTGAAGTGAAGTGGAAGGAAGACAAGGATTTCTGGTCAGATGAGTATTGGGTAATATCAACAGCAGCAGAAAATGGTATAACAGGTGTAGGATTCGTTATGAATAGGAAGGTAGGGCAGAGGGTATGTTACTGTGAACAGTTCAGTGACCGGGTTGTTCTAATCAGAATCTACAGCAGACCAACACCGACAACGATAGTTCAGGTATACATGCCGACGTCGCAAGCTGAAGATGAACAGATAGAGAAAGTGCATGAGGATATTGAAAGGGTAATGCAGTATGTAAAGGGGGACGAAAATCTAATAGTCATGGGCGACTGGAATGCAGTTGTAGGGGAAGGAGTAGAAGAAAAGGTTCCAGGAGAATATGGGCTTGGGACAAGGAATGAAAGAGGAAAAAGACTAATTGAGTTCTGTAACAAGTTTCAGCTAGTAATAGCGAATACCCTGTTCAAGAATCACAAAAGGAGGAGGTATACTTGGAAAAGGCCGGGAGATACGGGAAGATTTCAATTAGATTACATCATGGTCAGACAGAGATTCCGAAATCAGATACTGGATTGTAAGGCGTACCCAGGAGCAGATATAGACCCAGATCACAATATAGTAGTGATGAAGAGTAGGCTGAAGTTCAAGACATTAGTCAGGAAGAATCAATACGCAAAGAAGTGAGATACGGAAGTACTAAGGAATGACGAGATACGTTTGAAGTTCTCTAACGCTGTAGATACAGCAATAAGGAATAGCGCAGTAGGCAGTACAGTTGAAAAGGAATGGACATCTCTAAAAAGGGCCATCACAGAAGTTGGGAAGGAAAACATAGCTGCAAAGAAGGTAGCTGCGAAGAAACCATGGGTAACAGAAGAAATACTTCAGTTGATTGATGAAAGGAGGAAGTACAAACATGTTCCGGGAAAATCAGGAATACAGAAATACAAGTCGCTGAGGAATGAAATAAATAGGAAGTGCAGGGAAGCTAAGACGAAATGGCTGCAGGAAAAATGTGAAGACATCGAAAAAGATATGATTGTCGGAAGGACAGACTCAGCATACAGGAAAGTCAATACAACCTTTGGTGACATTAAAAGCAACGGTGGTAACATTAAGAGAGCAACGGGAATTCCACTGTTAAATGCAGAGGAGAGAGCAGATAGGTGGAAAGAATGCATTGAAAGCCTCTGTGAGGGTGAAGATTTGTCTGATGTGATAGAAGAAGAAACAGGAGTCGATTTAGAAGAGATAGGGGATCCAGTATTAGAATCGGAATTTAAAAGAGCTTTGGAGGACTTACGGTCAAATAAGGCAGAAGCGATAGATAACATTCCATCAGAATTTCTAAAATCATTGGGGGAAGTGGCAACAAAACGACTATTCACGTTGGTGTGTAGAATATATGAGTCTGGCGACATACCATCTGACTTTCGGAAAAGCATCATCCACACAATTCCGAAGACGGCAAGAGCTGACATGTGCGAGAATTATCGCACAATCAGCTTAACAGCTCATGCATCGAAGCTGCTTACAAGAATAATATACAGAAGAATGGAAAAGAAAATTGAGAATGCGCTAGGTGACGATCAGTTTGGCTTTAGGAAAAGTAAAGGGACGAGAGAGGCAATTCTGACGATACGGCTAATAATGGAAGCAAGGCTAAAGAAAAATCAAGACACTTTCATAGGATTTGTCGACCTGTAAAAAGCATTCGACAATATAAAATGGTGCAAGTTGTTCGAGATTCTGAAAAAAGTAGGGGTAAGCTATAGGGAGAGACGGGTCATATACAATATGTACAACAACCAAGAGGGAATAATAAGAGTGGACGATCAAGAACGAAGTGCTCGTATTAAGAAGGGTGTAAGACAAGGCTGTAGCCTTTCGCCCCTACTCTTCAATCTGTACATCGAGGAAGCAATGATGGAAATAAAAGAAACGTTCAGGAGTGGAATTAAAATACAAGGTGAAAGGATATCAATGATACGATTCGCTGATGAGATTGCTATCCTGAGTGAAAGTGAAGAAGAATTAAATGATCTGCTGAACGGAATGAACAGTCTAATGAGTACACAGTATGGTTTGAGAGTAAATCGGAGAAAGACGAAGGTAATGAGAAGTAGTAGAAATGAGAAGAGCGAGAAACTTAACATCAGGATTGATGGTCACGAAGTGAATGAAGTAAAGGAATTCTGCTACCTAGGCAGTAAAATAACCAATGACGGACGGAGCAAGGAGGACATCAAAAGCAGTTTCGCTATGGCAAAAAAGGCATTTCTGGCCAAGAGCAGTCTACTAATATCAAATACCGGCCTTAATTTGAGGAAGAAATTTCTGAGGATGTACGTCTGGAGTACAGCATTGTATGGTAGTGAAACATAGACTGTGGGAAAACCGGAACAGAAGAGAATCGAAGCATTTGAGACGTGGTGCTATAGACGAATGTTGAAAATTAGGTGGACTGATAAGGTAAGGAATGAGGAGGTTCTACGCAGAATCGGAGAGGAATGGAAAATGTGGAAAACAATGATAAGGAGACGGGACAGGATGATGGACATCTGCTAAGACATGAGGGAATGACTTCCATGGTACTAGAGGGAGCTGTAGAGGGCAAAAACTGTAGAGGAAGACAGAGATTGGAATACGTCAAGCAAATAATTGAGGACGTAGGTTGCAAGTGCTACTCTGAGATGAAGAGGTTAGCACAGGAAAGGAATTCGTGGCGGGCCTGCATCAAACCAGTCAGTAGACTGATGACCAAAAAAAAAAAAAAATTCAAGAAGAGGAATATTAATGTAGGTTTCTCGACGACGAACAGACTAGGCGTGCTTTTAAGGAATAACATTCATGAACGCATTGTCTTACATGAATCAGGTGTTTACAAACTTGTGTGTGCCACGTGTAATGCAGGTTACATAGGGCAAACCGGAAGAAAATTAGAAACAAGGTTCCGTGAGCACGTTGCACTTGAGAGGAAAGATATTGCGGAAAAATCGAATTTCGCAGCCCATCTGGTAGCAACTGGTCATACAACTCCAGATTTGACATCGCAATTGAAGTTGTTGCGCAAGGGTAAAAAAGGACGCTTTCCCGACCTTATGGAAGACATGGAGATCTTTTGCCATCATAAATCTCCAGATATCGCGCTACTTAACGAGCAAACGATATCGAGAAGCACAGATTTTTGGGAATGCTTCTCCGATTTCCTATGAAAAAAGTCAACAACTTATAGCCAATTATCACAATTAGCAATTCGTAGTCAGTTGCTTGTTATCCCTTATATACAACGCCTCAAGCATAGTTGCTACGAGAACACTTACAATGGCCGCTATTCCAACTATCTCAACACATAGACACACATGTTTCAGTTTGTTCTAATAACATTACTAATTTCGGTTTTAAAAAGTATGCTCCCTTTCGTTCCGTAATTTCCAGAACTTATGGACGCCTACTTAACATTATTTTACTACAGTCGACATCTCTTAGGCGTTGACACAAAGTAATATGAAACGGTTATCACTTTACGTAATTATTTTTAATGTATGTCAAGAATTCCTTTTCTGTTTGAATAAGTGCTGGATATCGTGCATAGCCTATGTTTAATTTCTCTAAAGTACAATGTATATTTGTGGTATAAGTGGCACTATTACCTATCCTTCCTCATGATGGTTTCTCGATGTTTGATGTATACTACTTGCTCGCACCTTATATTTTTAAATTTATTTCAATAACACAATTATAATTATAGGTACGCCTCCTTGATTTCTATCTCACCATCTATGGCCGTCCTATCGCCCTCACCCCCACCCTCAAGTACCTTGACGTCACCCTCGACCGTCACCTCTCCTGGACTCCCCATCTCTGGACAATCCAAGCCAAGGCACGCTCCCGACTCCGTCTCCTCAAGCTCCTTTCTGGCCGTACGTGGGGTCTGGACCCCTCCACCATCCTCCACACCTATAAATCCCTCATCCACCCTATCCTTTGTTACGCCCATACGGCCTGTATCTCCGCCCCCCCCTGCCTTTTATAAATCCCTTCAAATCCTTGAACACCATGCTCTCCGCCTCACCTATCGCATCCGTCTCCACTCCCCCACGCGGATCCTGTATGATCTCATTCCGTTCCCCCACCTCCTCCTTTTCCTTGAAAGAATACTGATCCTGTACACCCCCTGCAAACTCGATCCTCCCCATCCGCTTGTCTCGCCCATCCTCTCCCACCCCCACCCGCTGCCGTGCCTGTATTCCCACGTCCCATCCGGTCTCCACCTCTCCACCCCCCTTACCCTCTCCCAAGGTGGTTTCCGCCAGTTCCCCCTCCCTGATGATGCCCTCCTCCCCTCCATCTACCCCTCCTATCAACTTTGATCCTCCCGCCCACTTCCTGTGTCTTTTCCTTTAGGCACCCTCCCTCCCTTCTCTTTCCTTTTGCCCCATCCCCTTCCTCCACCCCTCTTCCCCCAGGCTTCCCCTCCCCCTTCCTCCCTTCCCACTATCTCCCCCGCCCATGGCATCTGCTCTCCCCTCTCCCACCCCCCCTCCACTTCTCTTGGCAGGTCCCCGGACTCGTACATGGTTAGTGAACATTCGCGCGCCGGAGATCAACGCCTCGTGTTTCTGTGTGTGCCGTCGTTTTGTGCTTAAGTGGTTCAGTGTTATTCGTTTTGTGCACCTACGTTCACGTGTGACAATTTTCGCCTATGTATGTGTCCAAGTGTCTGAACAAATTTTATCTTGGACTCTACACCCGTGAATGGCTCCATGTACTATAAAAAGTTTTTGTCTCTGTTTATATGTCCACCACATTTTTTTTCACTAATTGTCTTCATTTGTATCTTTTGTGTTTCTCTGAGGCCAGAGAGCGGCGTAGTATGCTGCTGCTGGCCTGCCTGTAAACAGGTTTAAAAATAACAATAAAGAAAAAAAATTATAGGTACTTCTTAAGTCTGCTTTTATTTCATATGGGTCCCACTGCTAATATAAGTTATGTAAAACCAAATTATTTTATTAATATTCAAACTGGTTGCTTGGCAATTTTTTTACTGTTTTATCAACCTGTGAATGTACGTGTGGGTTCTGACCCAGTGCTTATGCAGAAGCGTACAACCAGTGATGGGACGGTGGATATGTACATTATCACGTCGTTAAATATAATAACAAAATTGTTACTCTACACCCTCAAACCTTTTTTGTTGTTATAATGAATATTGTTTAATGGCATTTGAACTGTTACTTAGTGGCATTTTCGTACTATTACTATTTTTATATATTTGACTTCTCAGTTTTAACGTAATATTTACGTAAATCAAGAACGATATACTTCTAACTTCCCATGCCAAATGGTGGGTGTTATGTTTTACAGTAAGCAACTATGTATATTTGATGTCATGTATGTATGGGTTCTGACCCAGTGCGTATGCGGAAGCCTATAACCACTGTTATAACAATGCTAGCTTGTCCAAACGGACAAACGAGACGTACATCAGCATGTCGGTTAAATATGATAACAAAATTGTTTATCCACACCTACAAACATTTTTGTAATGAACATTGTGTTTCACAGCATTTTAATTATTACGTAATGGCAGTTTCGTACTATTACTATTTTTTTATATATTTGACTCCTTAGTCTAAACGTAACATTTTACGTAAAGCACGAACGTTGTCTTTCTAACTTCCCACGCCAGATGGTGGATATTATGTTTTTTTTTTTTTTTAATACTTGTGTTATACCTCATTTCATGTTATTCATTTATTATTCTTTTTCATTTTCTTTTTCTCTTTTACCTGTCCTGCGCTCTGACAACTTACTATCGATCTGGTTTATGTTTTGTAAGTTTGTTTTTTAAAAACAATATGCCAATGTATTTTAGATGTTTCCTTCCCCTTCGTCTGCTATGTGTTTTACGTACATTTTAAATTTGAATTACTTCATTATTCACAAATGAACAAGAGTTATTTAGTGTTAATATCTCGCAAAAGAAAATATCTCTATGTGACACATGTCACATAGAGGGCGTTCCAAGCCCTGTCACACCGAGGTCTGCTGAACAGGTGCATGTAAACAGCGGCCTCAGTTTATGTGATCGCTCGAAGCTTGTTGACACCAGTGCCTACCAATTTAAATTGTACATTACAGGAATGTTCCTACCAACTGTTATGTTCATATGCAGGTGTAGTCGTGATTTTCTGTTTTATACTCTCTGATCGTTATGTGAAAATTTTTAACTTCTAGCACTGAGGATGGTCACTTAGTGACCGAAAATCGATTTTGCGGTTAATAAAACAAAACAAAAAAAATACGACCAATGCTGTCTCTCCTTCCAAGTATATCCATTACCTGGTCGTGGTGCACAGGACACTCCATGGAGTCGCCAGTCAATAAATCCTGTAATGTTGTTTCATAAGCTCTCTGCCCACAGTTCGTAGCACTGAATCTTTTGTTGCTATAACACACAACTTACAAAGTAGAAGACTTTTCCCAAAGAATCAGCAACGTAATGCTAGAATTGCTAACAATATGTGCATCAACACGCTAGTTGTTATGTGAACTGAAATCGAATAATGCTCTTTTTATGAAGAAGTGACGTTCGTAGCTCATGTATAATTTCGCTTAAGAAGAGGGAAATTAGGGATCGATAGTTTCTCTGTTACATGTGTGTGTTTGTCTCTCTCTCTCTCTCTCTCTCTCTCTCTCTCTGTGTGTGTGTGTGTGTGTGTGTGTGTGTGAGTGTGTGTCGCAGAAGAGAGGTGTTATGTTCGTGTGATCCTCTTACAACCAACAAGCGACCTAGAGTTTGGACAATCATTTAAAAAAAACTCGAAAAATCTCTCTGTAAGGTGCAGAAATCATCGGATAGCGATATGCACACGCACAGATAGCGGTAGTACAGCATACACAAGGTATAACAGAGCACAGCATTGTGGAGGTCTTTTTTATGAAAAGGTTATTGACAAGTGATTTTCCTGTGAAAAGATTTCCGTCATGATTACGGGCACATAATGGGAATAAACAGATTCTGAGCGAAGAATCGGAGCTAGCTGCATGGCAAATTCTATTTCGAAAAATGGTAGGGAATTCAGTGTTCTGAGATCCAGTATCAATAGTGTGTCGAGAATACCACATTTCAGGCATTACCTCTCATTACGGACAAGGCAGCAGCCGACGGCCTTCACTTAAATACCGAGGGCAGCGAAATTTGCATAGAGCTGTTAGACCCAGCAGAAAGCAACATTGTGTCAAATAACAGTAGAAATCACTATGGGACGTACGACAGACATATCCGTTAGGACAGTACGGCGAAATTTATCGTTAACGAGCTAAGGCAGCAGACGACCGACGCCAGTGCTTTCGCTAACAGGACATCATCTACAAATCTACAACACTTCTTCTGAGCTTGTGACCATATCTGCTGGACCATAGATGACTATAAAACCGTGGCCTAGTCAACTGAGTCCCTATCTCAGTTGCTAAGTGCTGATGTTTGTGTTCGAATTTTGCGTAGAACCCCTCCCCCCCCCCCCCTCCCCCAAGTCATGGATCGAAGTTGCCAACAAGGCTAGTGGTGGCTCCGTAAGCGGTTGGGCTGTGTTTACATGGAACGGACAAGTCGCTGCGGTCCATTTGAACCGACAAGTGACTGGAAATGGTTATGTTACCTGGAGACCATTTTCAGTCATTCATGGACTTCATGTCGCCAAACAAGGATGTTATTTTTATGGATGACAATTCACCATGTCATCAGGCCACAATTGTTGGCAATTGGTTTGAAGGCAATTCTGTACAATTTGAGTGAATGATTTGACCACCTAGATTACGAAATATAAGGGCCATAATCGAGCGGTCAGTTGGTGCACGAAATCCTACACCGGCAACACTTCCTCAGTTATGACCAGCTAAAGAAGCAACCATTCTCAGTATTTCCGCAGGAACTTGCAACGACTTGTTGAGTAAATGCCACGTCGAGTTTAGCTGCTGCACTTCCCTGGGGAAAAAGTAGGTCCAACACGTTTGAGGAAGTGTGCCATGGCTTTTGTCATCTCACTGTGTATGTATGCATGTAAGTTTTGGACGGTGAGCAAGATAGACTTCCATGGAACTAGCTATCGTCATAACAATTGCCCACATTCATTAATTCAACCTAGTAGGTGTGTCAGATTGTTGACCACATCTTTTATTTTGCTGTATCTTATCAAGTTATGTTTATGATACATAATTAGAGATTCGAGGGCTAAACGTAGAGATTTATTTACAACATGATACTGATATTACACTGAGTAGTGGAACCGTAACACGTGTGGAAAATCTCTCTTTCTGCCAGCCGTATATGTGGGGACATAATAAAGAACCTTCCCAGTCTTTGTTCCGTAAGAAGTTATGTAGGCAGACGTTAGTTAAATAATGACGTTAAATAATTAAAACTATATACATACAGAACAGACCATTTTAACCAATTTTCGGACCTAATTAAACGGAATGTATTTGTAGCCTCACTATTCAAACTTAGGTGCTGTAATTCTCCGAAGGATTCCACTTTAGACGACACGTCCAATGGAATAACTTCGTACTGCTGCATTAGGTCGCCAGCGAAAGAGTTGCCATTGCGATGTTTTTGTGTAATAGATTTCCACATTAAAACTGTAGGCATAAACAATATGGTTTTATAAACCGTTATAAGTCATCACTCTATGGTTTTTTTTTGTTTTTTTTTTAATAGTGTCGAAGTGTTGCATCCTGACCGTACTGAATAGTTCATTAAAATCACAGTGTTCCACAACATGTGCTCATACAGCTAAAAAATATAACACTTACGTAGAGTAATTTTGGGAATCATAACCAGAAAAGGTGTGTAGATCAACAAGATCTTAGATAGCGTTACTTCCCCCGTAGACAAGTTGCAGATTGCTCTTAGGGCTGTATGTACAAAAATCTTTAATAGGTAAAAGTCTAAGTCTGCTCAACGCGTCCTTTATACACCAGAAGGGCATAATTTGCTTCATATCGTTAGCGCAGGACATTTCACATTATCAAAATTGCTGTCACTAGAATTTCCAACGTTCTTAACACGACAACGAAACCTCTGGAAAGGTAAAGTACAGTAGACCATGCTGGTTTGAGCACGACGAACAGACTGCCGGTCCTTCCCTCGGACGGCGGGCGCCCCGGCCTGTAGCTGAAGAGGAACGACCTGGCCAGCCCCTCAGTACACTTTACTGTGTCGTGTAGGCATGTTCGTCCGTGACTTGTAGTATCGAGTGAACTGATCCAGCCCATCGAATGTTCATCTCTATTACTACAGCACTTTGATATTCTTGGGGGGGGGGGGGGGGAGGGAGGTGGGGGAGGGGTTGAAAGGGTCGAAACATCTCTACATCCTTGTCCGTTCTAGGTATTTTACGAAACAGTTATTCCTTGTCCGTTTTTTCACTTATTCGCGAGCGAATAAATGAGTCCTTCAGGAATCGACTGTTATCGGGGTAAAAATTTGTCAAAAATAAATAAAACTATTGTTTCTCCCATTAGCCGAGAAATGTTCCCTAGTGGGATTACTGTTTCCTCTACAACTAAATAATAGCGGTATACTAATTTTTCTATAAATAATATTTCCCTGGGGGAAATATTTCCTGTTTTAGATCTTTCAAGTTTTTTGGATGTAGGAGAATCCACTTATCGGGTCATGTGGAAGTAGAAAGAGAAAAACCTACACTACAGATATGAAGGCATTAGCCGCTTAGACAGTGAAGAATGGACAGACGATGAGTTAGAATTTTGTCGGAAGAATCGAGTTCGGATGAAGATGGAACCCGCTAGCTTTGGAGATGTGTGCGGTGCTACGCAGTACCCGGCGCTATCGAAGTGTCAGGTGCTCCATCTGAAGTAGCAATGGCGGGGCCCAGTAATGAGACTTCAGAAACTGGCACAGTTTATCATCCCTACAGGCCCAGCCATATCTCCCCTTTTTCCTCCTGAAGACGAGTGAGGAACCACCATATAAATAGAGAGGAGATACCTCTTACTGGTTCTCCAGAACTTTTGCAGGTGCCCTCTCCTATTACACCATTATAATTTTTCTTCTTGTTATTTACCCGAAACTTCTTGGAACTAACAGTGGAAGAGACAAATCCTGTTGCCTTGGAAATGGATTATTACACTGAATACGAGCGTGCCAGTATAACTTCTTAGAAAGATACCACCAATGAAGAAATAAAAACATTTTTGGGCATTTTATATTGAACTTGTGAGAATGAATAGTGACAAGGACTACTAGAAAACACACTACCTATGTGGATTGTCCATCACTAAATATATGAGCAGATGGAGGTATTTTTCACTGATGAGGTCCTACATTTTGCTAGAAATTATGCTGGAATGCCATTTACCGAAAAAGTTCTGCAATGATAAATCATTTCAGTAAAACCGTGGAGAAAATCCATTATCCGGAGGAAAACCTCTCGACAGATGAGTCGATGTTCGGTTGGAGGGGAAGGCTGAACATTCGCCAATAGGTACGCGGGAAGCAACACAAATCTAAGCTAAAACTGTAGTGTTTGCTGATCCCAATGGGCTTATGTGTGAACTCCACATATGGCGAGTACCCTAGGGTACCTAGGGAAGGATCACGCTTCAAAAGTGATTAGGAAAATGCCGATGGGAAGTGGATGTTGGTCACAATTTATTTTTGGACACTTGTTATAATAGTGCCTCATTCGCCAACGAAGTACGTGCAAAAAATGATTCTGCTCTGGTACTCTTCGCTTCAGTCTGAAAGGCAATCGTCAACAAATTGTTGGAATGAAACTGAAAAAAGGACAAGCAGTAGTTCCTCATTTGAACGAATATGGCGTATGTGTTTGTAATTGGAAGGACACACGCGAAATGCTGGCCATAACCACTGAATTCTGAGAGGAAATGATGGATCGTAGAACTCAAAGTGGAATCTCTATCAAGAAACCTAATATAGTGGTTCAGTACAATAAAATAATATATGAAAGGCGTAGACAGTAGCGATTAAATGCTGGCCTATTATCCCATTTCCCGCAAGATGTTGAGGTGTTATAAGAAGGTTCGACATAATGCATTCCATCTCATGTTGCTAAATGCGCGCTATTTACACCTGAAGTGTGCGACAGAAAAGATCGATCTTCATGATTTCCAGTTGGCCATAGTTTCAAAATTTCTTCCAGAGCCAGAAGATCCCGCAGCAAACAGACCAACCACGCAAATTCACCTGGCAGAACAGATGAGAAACTGGCAGGCGGAAGAATGCGTCGTAAGAGGGGTAAAAATTGTATGAACTTGAAGAAAAAATAGTGCACTCGATTTATTTTTGCCGTCAATGTCCAGAAAAACGGAGTTTTGTCTTTTCCTCTGCTTTAGGGAGTGTCGTAAGTACTAGTTTCTTTTAATCTATGTTATTACACATGCGTTATTTTTTATTATTGAAACTTTAGGATAATTTAATGTGTAATTTTATAATTCTGTTACTTTACTCTTATTTAGGTAAACTATGTATACGTTGTCAATAGTTCGTAGTTCTTGTATATATTCATTCAAGTTTAGAAATTTCGGTTCGTTTTGAATGAAGGTGTCCACATGTAAGTGGAAATGAGATTATTGCAATGAATGTTTCATTTTTATGTATTTGAAATTGCTTTTATGTGGAACTATTCCCCTGTACAGTAAATGGATTCTTTCTATCGATTATTATTTGTCTCCAGTTTTCTAAAACTCTTACGTCTCAATTTTAATCGAGAAGCATCCTATAAAAAATAAAAATAAATTCGTTTTTGGTGTTTTTATAAAATACATAAAATCGTTGATGAAAATTAGTTAGGTTACAAAATGAATAAAAAACGAAGTATGACGTTCAAAATGTAAACGAAAACTGGAAAACAATTTTAGATTTAGACAGAGGCTGAGTGATTGATGTTTGTTTTGTTGGTTTGGCTAGCATAAAGTCACTGTTTATCGTGAAGACGTGAGAATTATTTTCGTATGGTGGCACTAATTTTTTTCATAGTGTAGGTTCGGTTTAAGTTAAAACAAAAGATTCAAGTCCAAGGGGAAATTATAAAAGAGAGTAGGCCACAAAGTACAGCGATCGACACTAAAAAAATTAAAGTCAAAAATGGTCAATATATGGTGAGTGAGAGCAACTCCTGGCACGCACTTAATGTGCAAACTATACTCGAGTAGCATTTCAGAGTGAGATCATTTTGTAACTTTCGACAAATCATACACATAACTTTTTTTTCATAAGTTCTGCATGCTGACATCCCGCACAACATTTTTGCTGCTCATGCGGCAATACTTGAGCATCAGGCTTGAGGCTTTAATTTATTATAACTGCAGTCGAAACACACTTTTCGAATAGTACTTACATATGATACTGGATGGGTAAGGGTTAGTCAACTGAAAACGAGATAGATGGATACATGGTGAGTGGAACTGCCAGGAAGTTTCTGAGCTGTTTTTATCGCAAAAGTAATCACCGTAACTGTTTGGACATCTACCCTGCTGTGCGACACGACGCTCAGTGCCGCAATGGAAAAGTGTTTGCGGCTGCGTACCGAACCTCGACGTACCCAGGCGTGCACCACTACATCCGAAGCAAATCCACGGCCACGAGTGCCTTTCTTCAGGCTCGAAAAGTTTGGAAATCGCGTGAGGAGAGATCGCGACTGCATGGAGTACGTGGAAGGCGTTCCCAGCGCAATTTCTGCATTGTAGTCGAAACATACGTGACAAAACGTGGGCGGGCATTGTCCTGCAACGTAAGGACGCCGTCCGTCAATATTCCTGAGCTTTTTGAGTTGACGGTGCGTTTCGATGTCTGCCAACTGTCCACGTGAACGTACATTCTCGATCTCTTCCCACGCAATTTCCGTATTTTGGAGCACTGAAGAACGACTTTCGTGGCCGTCGATTAACTTGGGATGAAGAGGTGCACGTCTGGGTGCTGTCGTGGTATCGTAAGCAACCGCAAAAGTTTTTCAATGAAGGCACTGGAGTAAATGTACGAGTATTAACGATTACTGCGAGTACTTTGGATATGACAAACAGTTTACTTGCTTTTTCTGTCTGTTTAATTGACTGTCCCCTGATACCTTGGAAATTGTATCACTGTACGACACATAGTTCTGAAGTTAAGACGTGATAAATATCGAAATCCGTGGAGAACCAGGTTTTCTTCAAACGGTGGGCATACTGAAACTTCCTGGCAGATTAAAAATGAGTGCCCGACCGAGACTCGAACTCGGGACCTTTGCCTTTCGCGGGCAAGTGCTCTACCAACTGAGCTACCGAAGCACGACTCACGCCCGGTCCTCACAGATTTACTTCTGCCAGTTGGTAGAGCACTTGCCCGCGAAAGGCAAAGGTCCCGAGTTCGAGTCTCGGTCGGGCACACAGTTTTAATCTGCCAGGAAGTTTCATATCACCGCACACTCCGCTGCAGAGTGAAAATCTCATTCTGGTGGGCATACTATACTCAGGTCTCGTCTAGTGTCTGATATTGGCAGCACTCAGCGGACTAACGATTAACGTTCAACGTAACGTCAAACCGTTTCAAAACTTTTTCTCTCACACAGAGCCAGATAATGATAACAGGAAAACAGATTATCGCTTACTGAATCGTCATTGTAGATGCGGTAAAGCTTTAGCGTGAAATGGTTTTCCGTCTTCCACCTTAAACGTTTAACACATTAACTCGTTTGTAAAGTGATCATAAATTTGAAGCTGTTTTGTACATGGGAATTTGATTCTCTAAGGAATAGGTGTAAAGGAAAGAAAAGAAAAATTCGGAGTAGGTATTAAAATCCATGGAGAAGAAATAAAAAGTTTGAGGTTCGCCGATGACATTCTAATTCTGTCAGAGACAAAAAAAAAAATGGCTGTGAGCACTATGGGACTCAACTGCTATGGTCATAAGTCCCCTAGAACTTAGAACTACTTAAACCTAACTAACCTAAGAACAGCACACAAGACCCAGCCATCACGAGGCAGAGAAAATCCCTGACCCCGCCGGGAATCGAACCCGGGAACCCGGGCGTGGGAAGCGAGAACGCTACCGCACGACCACGAGATGCGGGCTGTCAGAGACAGCAGACGACTTGGAAGAGCAGTTGAACGGAATGGACAGTGTCTTGAAAGGAGGATATAAGATGAACATCAACAAAAGCAAAACGAGGATAATGGAATGTAGTCGAATTAAGTCGGGTGATGCTGAGGGAATTACATTAGGAAATGAGACGCTTAAAGTAGTAAAGGAGTTTTACTATTTGGGGAGCAAAATAACTGATGATGGTCGAAGTAGAGAGGATATAAAATGTAGACTGGCAATGGCAAGGGAAAGCATTTCTGAAGAAGAAAAATTTCTTAACATCGAGTATAGATTTAAGTGTCAGGAAGTCGTTTCTGAAGGTATTTGTATGGAGTGTAGCCATGTATTGAAGCGAAACATGGACGATTTATAGTTTGGACACGATGAGAACAGAAGCTTTCGAAATGTGGTGCTACAGAAGAATGCTGAAGATTAGATGGGTAGATCACATAACTAATGAGGAGGTATTGAATAGAATTGGGGAGAAGAGAAGTTTGTGGCACAACTTGACAAGAAGAAGGGACCGTTTGGTAGGACATGTTCTGAGGCATCAAGGGACCACAAATTTGGCATTGGGGGGGCAGCGTGGACGGTAAAAATCGTAGAGGAAGACCAAGAGATTAATACACTAAGCAGATTCAGAAGGATATAGGTTGCAGTAGGTACTGGGAGATGAAGAAGCTGACTGGAAGGTTTGGGAGGTGGTGAGGGGGGGGGGGGACGGCGGAGAACTTTACGGCTGTTCAAGAGAAGACATTTCTTCGCTCGTAATGATGGTTTTCTCCTTTCCGTGTTGTACTGGAGCGACGGCAGAGAGAGCTATCTGCACCTGTTGATTGTCTTGCAGCACTCGACGCCACGACAGCTGGCTCCCCGCGTGCCCAGCACTGACGTGCGCTATGTGGCCGCTTACAGCCACACGCGACCTTTCCATTCGCGTGACAGCGTGCTTTGAGGACGTGGCGAGGGAGCCCGCAGCCACCCGGCGTATGCGGCCTGTTCGTCGCTCGGGCAGTGCGCAGCTGCCACGCGATGCAGGGCTACCGCGGTACTGACCGCGCACACCTCTGGACAATCTTCTGTGTAATGTGTAGGCAGCCATACACTGATGAGCCAAAACACTAGGACTACCTGCTTAACAGCTTGTTTGTCCACCGAGCGATGTGGCGCTTTTGTTAAACCACTGGATTTGCATTCGGGAGGACGACGGTTCAAACCCGCAGCCGGCCATTTCCCTAAATCACTTCAGGCAAATTCCGGGATAGTTCCTTTCAAAGAGAACGGCCAATTTCCTTCGCCATCCTTCCCTAATCCGATGGAACCGATGACTTCGCTGTTTGGTCCCTTCCCACAAATCGACCAATCAATTTTGTTTGTCCGTCTTTGAGCGAAATACTTCACTGATTCTGCGTATCAGGTATCCGACAGTTTACTGGTAGGTTTCTGGAGGTAAGTGACATTCGATGTCTACTCACAGTTGAAGTAATTCGCGTGAATAACGGGCCGCTGTTACGCGTACGCGCTGATTGCGGCCGATAGCGACCCAGATGAGTTCCGTAGGTTGTACAACAGGCGAATTTGGTCGCCGAGACAGCACCGTGAGTTCACTATAATGCTCGTTAAACCACTGTAGAACAGTTCTGAAGATGACATCGCCGTCGGAGAAAACATCAGGCATGCAGGGATGCAGGTGGTTCGCATCGGTCAGCGTCTCATCGATTACTGCCACAGGCCCCACGCAAATGCAGGACAATGTCTCCCATATCATAATAACGCTCCCAACAGCCGGCGACCGTGGCGCGCTTCACGTTTGGAGTCGCCGTTCACCTCCATTGACGTAGCTTAGCAAAAATATGATTCGCCAGAAGAGCCGACACGTTTTTATTGATCTACGGTCGAATCCCGGTGGTCCGTACCCACTGCAATAGCAACTGACGTCGTTGCTGGATCAACATGTGAAAGCGTAGGAGTGGTCAGCTGCAGAGCTCCATTTACGACAATTTAGGATGTACGGTGTGCTTTGAAACACTTGTGCATGCACCGACATTGTGCTCTTTCCGCATCTCTCCTATTTTACAGAACAGATATGCCCCCGTACCCCACGTTCTGTGAAGAGTCGTGGACGTCCAGCCATTTAGTACCTAGTGGTAGTATCACTGTCCCTCTGCTTCTTTCCGTAGATACTCACGACAGTAGCACGTGAACATTCGACCAGCTTCGCCGCTTTCGAGACACTCGTTCACAGACTGTGTGTAATAATGCTCAGCCTTTTGTCAAAGTCGCTTACTTACATGTACTTCCCCATTTGTAACCCATATCTTCGCTATTCTGGACCCCTGTCCATACCTGCTCCGCTTACATACTTTTGCTACCGCGTCACGTGCCCGCAACGTCACTAGGCGGAATCGAGAGTTCAAATGGTTCAAATGGCTCTGAGCACTATGGGACTTAACTTCTGAGGTCATCAGTCCCCTAGAACTTAGAACTATTTAAACCTAGCTAACCTAAGGACATCACACACATCGATGCGCGAGGCAGGATTCGAACCTGCGATTTTAGCGATCGCGCGGTTCCAGACTGTAGCGCCTAGAATCGCTCGGCCACTCCGGCCGGCTGAAATCGAAAGTCATGGTGGGTAGTGGCCGTAATATTTTGGCTTGTAGGTGTTTACAGTGAAGGATCTATCAAAAGAAACATATTTGCTGCGACGTTCTCTACATTTTCTCGTTCTGTGCCTTCAATCATAGGGTGTATGCGTATGTATGTGGTTCTATATGACACCATATAGCCTCCCTGTTATGTACGTTTGTTGAGCCATGCGTGTCTCGTGTTCGTGCCATATCTCATTTGACATCCCGGTTTTACTGTACTACCACCTCATTATGTTAATTTCAATTACTGGTGTCACGGAGTTGCCGCCTTGCCTGCCCGTGAGCGGCAGCAGCGGCGCTTATCGATATAAGCCCTGGTGTATTATCTTTGCTGACTGCTATTGCTTCCCGGTTGTCGTATGTTGGGAGTTGGTTCGGATCTGCAGTGAGCTGGGAGGCGCTAGCACAGCTGTTTCGACCTGGCAGTGTTTGACTTAGGACGCGGCAGAAGTTCAGTCGGGGCGCGGCTGAAGTGAGGTCCGGACAGCCATGACTCGCCAGACGGTTGCCTATACATATCACTTAAGTGTGGACCACCTTGGCTGCTCGTCGATCGGTCGTCTTGTTGGACCGCGTGTATGTTGGCGGGCGATCGCTTAGGAGTTGCCTGCGTGTGCCGACTCGTGATTCGTCCTTTTTATTGCACAGTCGCTGACGTTTTATTGTCTAGTCCTTCGTGCAAGTGTTTGTGAAACTGTGTATAGCTTGTGATGTCGACTGCTCAGTGGCAGTCGGTCGGTTGGCGTGGAGCAGCGAGGTGTAGTTTGGCCGGGCCCACCGGTGGTCTCTACGCGGTGTGGAGTGTGTGGGGCTGTTCCCATTGCTAGGAGGTCCGTGGCCCACCGATCCTGGATACGAAAGTGGAGTTTGGGTTTCATTTACCAGCAAGTCAATACTTTTCACATTGTGCTGTTTGGTTCTCGTTGTTGGCTTTGGGGCATTCCAGCAAGCAACAACGTGTATGTTAGAGTTGTTGAAGGTTTAGCCACCGTCCGGAGGAGTCTATTTCGTTATGTGCAATTGAAGTGCACCAGCGGAATTTTCTGCCTTGTGGCCGTTAACTTTCTGGTTACCTGCCCTGGCCATTGACGTAAATTTAAGCAGTGTCCTTTCCTGAGCGTGTTGTCGCTGTACAGCATCGTGTGTAGTTTGACAGCTTAATGTATGCTCGGTTGTGGGCCTCCATGCCTTTTACGTTTGCATTGAACTTCCGGTTGTGTGCTGGTCGAGTGGAGCACAAGTTACCTCGTTGGTGGGTTTGTTGACTGTCTGTTAGTTGGGTTGACGTCGGATCGAGAATGGATGGGCCGACTGCCTGTCTCACCTAAGTGAACGTTAGTATTTCAAGGGCTGGCCGACGACCGAAACTGCTGAGCGCCGTTAGCTGCACTACCTTTTCTTATTTTCTGTTGTGTGTATTTGCATGGCTCATAGCCGATGGTTTTGAATTAAAGTTGAATTGTTTTTAGTGGTGTTTTAATTCATGGGCTTTCAGCCGCTTTAAAGTTCCTTGCTTTTCGAGTGTAAGATTCTGTGGGCCTTCAGCCTGATTAATTTATTGTTAAAGCCTTGGGGATTCCGCCTAATAAACTATTTTAGTTGTGTTTTAAGTCATGGGCCTTCAGCTATTTTAAAATTAAAATTCCTTGCTTGTCAAGTGCTAGATTGTTTGGGGCCTTCAGCGTAATTTAAGGCTTTGTTGTTTAATTTTATTTTACCTTGAGTTTTAAGTCACGGGGCCTTCAGCCGTAACCCTTAGGTACGCATGTCGACCGGTCTTCAATAGTGGAGCTAAGCGTTTGCAGCTGTCGGAGCTCCGGCGGCTGCACGCCGCAGCCGTCGTCAGCGAGGGGCCCACGTGTGGTGTCTTGTGGGGAACACACGCAGCTGCGGCTCGTCGTCTCCTGGTGTGTTGTTAGGGCTCGCAGAATAGCAGCTCTGTGGTTTCACGTGCTGCGTTCAACGTACCACTTCACCTCGACAGGTAGCAGCGCGGTACGCTGTAGGTTTTGCGATCGCTTGACACTATTCGTCATTTAACATGCGTCTTTTCGCCCCCTTATTCGCAGTAGAGAATTCTCGGTGGGTTCTGTGCAGTATCGATATATAGAGAGGTATGCCGATTGCTCAGTCGCTTATTCTCTGCTTGCAGATAGATTTCTACTTTTGTCATGATAATCGTTAGTCTGATAAAAATATTACTCTGTATTTAAGGACAATAAATGTAACAGTGTTACGGTTGTATTGCATTTATCACTTTATCGGATGCCCTACTATAACTCCTACGGACCACTATTTTGGAGGGTACTTTTTCATTAATCGATCTACACTCCTGGAAATGGAAAAAAGAACACATTGACACCGGTGTGTCAGACCCACCATACTTGCTCCGGACACTGCGAGAGGGCTGTACAAGCAATGATCACACGCACGGCACAGCGGACGCACCAGGACCCGCGGTGTTGGCCGTCGAATGGCGCTAGCTGCGCAGCATTTGTGCACCGCCGCCGTCAGTGTCAGCCAGTTTGCCGTGGCATACGGAGTTCCATCGCAGTCTTTAATACTGGTAGCATGCCGCGACAGCGTGGACGTGAACCGTATGTGCAGTTGACGGACTTTGAGCGAGGGCGTATAGTGGGCATGCGGGAGGCCGGGTGGACGTACCGCCGAATTGCTCAACACGTGGGGCGTGAGCTCTCCACAGTACATCGATGTTGTCGCCAGTGGTCGGCGGAAGGTGCACGTGCCCGTCGACCTGGGACCGGACCGCAGCGACGCACGGATGCACGCCAAGACCGTAGGATCCTACGCAGTGCCGTAGGGGACCGCACCGCCACTTCCCAGCAAATTAGGGACACTGTTGCTCCTGGGGTATCGGCGAGGACCATTCGCAACCGTCTCCATGAAGCTGGGCTACGGTCCCGCACACCGTTAGGCCGTCTGCCGCTCACGCCCCAACATCGTGCAGCCCGCCTCCAGTGGTGTCGCGACAGGCGTGAATGGAGGGACGAATGGAGACGTGTCGTCTTCAGCGATGAGAGTCGCTTCTGCCTTGGTGCCAATGATGGTCATATGCGTATTTGGCGCCGTGCAGGTGAGCGCCACAATCAGGACTGCATACGACCGAGGCACACAGGGCCAACACCCGGCATCATGGTGTGGGGAGCGATGTCCTACACTGGCCGTACACCACTGGTGATCGTCGAGGGGACACTGAATAGTGCACGGTACATCCAAACCGTCATCGAACCCATCGTTCTACCATTCCTAGACCGGCAAGGGAACTTGCTGTTCCAATAGGACAATGCACGTCCGCATGTATCCCGTGCCACCCAACGTGCTCTAGAAGGTGTAAGTCAACTACCCTGGCCAGCAAGATCTCCGGATCTGTCCCCCATTGAGCATGTTTGGGACTGGATGAAGCGTCGTCTCACGCGGTCTGCACGTCCAGCACGAACGCTGGTCCAACTGAGGCGCCAGGTGGAAATGGCATGGCAAGCCGTTCCACAGGACTACATCCAGCATCTCTACGATCGTCTCCATGGGAGAATAGCAGCCTGCATTGCTGCGAAAGGTGGATATACACTGTACTAGTGCCGACATTGTGCATGCTCTGTTGCCTGTGTCTATGTGCCTGTGGTTCTGTCAGTGTGATCATGTGATGTATCTGACCCCAGGAATGTGTCAATAAAGTTTCCCCTTCCTGGGACAATGAATTCACGGTGTTCTTATTTCAATTTCCAGGAGTGTATTGCATGACCATATGAAGCTAGCCTCCTATTCAGGTCTCACAACGGGGTCAAATTATGATAATAGATTATCTTGCATTAATTACTGTGGCATCTCTTTTATGGGACTTGCATTAGAGAATCACGCTACCATTGTTTGCATTTCGCATGAGTCCTCGCTGACACTCAGCTGAGGCTACTTTTCAAGCGTGCTTCATTACAACTGTGGTATTTGGGCGAACTTTGTTCTGTTGAAAAACACTCACTTGAATGCTGTTCATCAATGGCAGCGCAGCAGGTCGAATCACCAGGTTGACATACAGATTTGCAGTCAGGGCACGTGGGATAACTACGAAAGTGCACGAAATCGCACCCCAGACCATAACCCCAGCTGTAGGTCCAGTGTTCTAGCACGCAGACAAGTTGGTTACAGCCCCTCAACTGAGCCTCCTAACGAACACACGGCCACCACTGCCACAGAGGCAGAAACGGCTTTCATCAGAAAACGCAAATACCTCCATTCTGCCCACCAGTGAGGTCTTGCTGGACACTAATGAGGTTGCAAATGATGGTCGTTTGTGGGCAGTGTAATACACGTTACTTGGCGTCTGTCGTTGAAGTAACCGATTTGTAACAGTTCGTTGTGTCACTGAGGTGTCAACAGCTGCTCACATTGCTGCTGCAAATGCAGTGCCATGCGTCAGAGCCGCACACTGAACGCGATAGTCTTCCCATTCGGTAGTTTCACGTGGCCGTCCGGAGTGTTGACGTCTTGCGACCGAACACTCCCGTGACCACCGCTGCCAGCAATCACGTACAGCGGCTACTTTTGTCAAGCCTTTCTGCGGAATCACAGAAGGAACATGCTGCTTCTCGTAGCAGTATTACACGTCCTCGCCCAAGCTCAATGAGGTGTTGACTAACACCAACTCACCACGCCCAATCTCAAAGGTAACTAACGCTCACAACTGCCGCAGCATGTATTTAAAGCAAACCTTATTTTCATCCTCATAATGACACTGCTAGCGCCATTCTTATGCCACTGGCGGGAAATCTGAATGGACATCATCTTTTAGATGTAGAAACATGCCTACCAACTTTCGTTTATGTCGCACACCTCTGTTGGGCTAATGCTGTCTATAGGTTGTGTAGCATGCTTAATTATCCGCTGCGAAAACGATTATCAGTGATAACACGCTAGCAAATGGTGTGATTGCCATAATTATAATTATAATTCGTAAAAAGAAAACTTCACATGTGGTTTCTAAGATCCTTAACACATTCGGATCCTCTGTGACTGTTTTGTGTCTGCCCTATTCCACGTAAAATGGGTGTGAATCGTACGCGAGTATTTAACCCTTTGTTTCCTGACATAAGAAAAAAATTACTTTTTAACATTTTCTTTGCAGAATTTATGCTATTGTGGCCTCAAATGACGCTAGGATTTTTTTGTAAAATTTTATTTTATTTTTCACAACTTTTGTCTCTCCTGGTACTCAGAAGTACCGTCAGACTCCATGGACAGAATCACAACATGCGCAGAAAAATGCTCCAATTTTTATAACTTGTACCTTATTCCACATAAATATTAAATATTTTTACATTAGAAAATTAATTAACAGAAATATGATATTTCTGATTTTTTTTTTTTTTTTAATTTCGCATAGATTTATTCTAGAGCCACTTCACAATGCATAGTAACTTAGCTATACATTTTTGATAGTATATACACATCACATATTTACTGATACCTCACGAAATTGTAGGAAACAGTTCTTTTTCATATTGCAGCACAATTACACTTTACATGTACGACACTGTGAATGTGGTCTCGACTGAATTTTATTTTTCGCACACATTTCGAATCGCCCTCTTTTACAACTGAACACTACAAAATGGTTTCCTCGGTTGCCAAGACGTACATCCTTCGGAACAGAAAAGTTATCCTTCCTTCTCTTTGGGAGAGTTATTTCATCTTTACCAGAGTTTCTCTTTCTGAGATTTGGCACTTGCTGTTCATTCATTAGCCCTAGTGCCACAGCACGCCTGAATTCCAGCAGTGGCAGTGCCCCATGTAGATCACTGAAAATGACGTAAGCATTGACAAAAGAAATTTCTATTGCTTCCCAGAAGAGACGGTGCCACCATTTCTTTGATCGCTTGTCAAGACCATAAGTTGAACGTAATCTGTCTGCATGATCCACACCACCCATGATTTTATTGTAATCACATACAATAACTGGACATGGTATAGTCCTACTAGTTCCATCTTTCTGTTTTCTTGTCACTACGCTCTGTTCAGTGCCATGGAAGTTTGACGCAAAATACACTACTTTATTTTCCTTCCATTGAAATACTGTTAGGTCTAAAGATGACTCTCTGTGTTTTGATTTAGACATTTTCCTTTAGGTAAATTCCCTGGCAAACCTTTCCTGTTTGTTCTAATTGTTCCACAGGCAAATGTATTTACGGATTTCTGTGTGAGAAAAAGTGGACAGAACAAGTAGTGAGAGGTAAAGCATTGTTGCTACAATAAAGTGTTCGCACAACCTGACGGTACTAATAAGTCCGCCTTATATTTTCCACTTTATCTCATTCAATTGTAACGTAATGCTTCAAACTATTATAAAAAAACAAAGAAAGTAAGTACGTACAATGGAAAACTCAACCGAAGTTTCAATAAATTACGCACAAATTCATTCAACGCCATGGAAACAAGCACATACAATCTTCTGTTTTCACAGCAGCGCGCGAAAAACAATTTCAAGCTCTGACTACCAGAGAGGTCTATGTATTGCACAATAACATCTATGAAACAGTAGAGCAGAGTTACTGTTACGTACCGACAGGCTCTCAGATCACGAAACTGCACCACGAGAAAATAATGAGAGTCAAAACTTACTGGTACTTTTAAGTACCGCCCGGCAACAAAGGGTTAATTCATTGAAGTAACTGATTCTGAGTAAAATTCAGCCACACAAATACTTTCAAGACGGAGAAAAAAATGCGGTATACAAAAAAAATTACCCATTGATTGGCTTCAAAATGCGTGTGCTTTGGCACCAGAGCAAGAGCAGGGACTAGTTTAAGTCGAACTGAACCGTTTCTCTAGAACAGTATCAGTGTGAGCATCTGGCTTAAAACTTAAAAATCTGATGTCCACACGTTCATTGCCTAGTCAAGTAATTCACCGTCACACCCGGCCATCGGCCAAGTTTCCTGTCAAAGACTATACTTACTTTTGCTAGTTGGTTCAAATGGCTCTGAGTACTATGGGACTTAACTTCTGAGGTCATCAGTCCCCTAGAACTTAGAAGTACTTAAACCTAACTAAGGACATCACAGACACCCATGCCCGAGGCAGGATTCGAACCTGCGGCCGTAGCGGTCGCGCGGTTCCAGACTGTAGCGCCTAGAAGCGCTCGGCCACCCCGACCAGCCTTTTGCTAGTCATTTAGCTTTTTTTGTGTAATATACCTTTGTGAATTTTGTACCTAGTCAGTTGTTCTCTTGGTCTTACAGAACCAAGGAAATGCACGAGGACATGCTGAGAAACGATGCCTCCGAACCTTTTATATGAAAGCTTTTTAAATAAAGCGATTTTTATTAACATTTTAGATTTTTATTCTTCACGTCTAAATATTTATTTCTCTGCATACCGGGCCTGGCGACGGACACATTTCTCTGACGAGAGACCAGTTTATTGCCACCGTCAGTGTAGAATCTTTGACGGAGTCACAACCTCACCTCCGCTCGCACCGCTTCACCACTATCAAAGCGAAGTTTGTGGTTTCGGAAACAGACGAAAATCTGATGGGGCAATTCGGGGTGTATGGACGATGATCGATTACAGTGAATCCAAGACGCTGAAGTGGTACAACGCCCGTGACTGGTCCAGCATTGTCATGCTCGATGTGTGGACGAATCCTTGTAATCCGTGACACTCGATTACAGCGCGCTGCCTCTCAAGCACCGACAAGGCCTGCGTTACACAGCACCGTGTTACACGCTGCTATTCGGAGCCCTCTAACGGTAGGTGCAGGCATGAAGAATTAAGATGTAAAATATTGAGAATGTCCCCTTTATTTAAAAAGCATTAAGAGTTTTCCCATAAAAAATTCGGTGGCTTCGCTTTTCAGCACGACCTCGTATAAGGGAACATGTCTATTTCCCATCGCTCTCCTGGAGGGTTAGAAGCTGTTGTCGATATCATGGTGATTATGTACGGAAAAGCAGCAGATGTTCTAGATAAAGTTCGAGTGTGTAAGTGTATTTCTTGTTAAACATATTTATAAATTCTAGTCGCTTAAAAGTGCGTGTAAAAGTAAAAAATTTCCTAGGTAAGTTCGAGTATGTAGGTGTACTTTTCTGTATTTTTAAAGACTATTGCAAAATCAAATCATAATATGTTGCAAAAAGTGGGTGGGGGGGGGGGCGGGGGAGAAAAATATATATGAAACTAGAGAGATGTCGCTCGTGAAATGTGTGCCTGTTTGTGTGTGGGCGGGAGGGGGGCTGTGGGGGAGAGGGGGCTTTTGTGCGCTCGCGAATACCGGACACTCGTTTTTCATATTCGACTCACAGAAGTAAATTGACCTTTCGTGAGCAGCAGTCAGTGTGTCTGCAATTGAGGGGCCGTTTAGCTGCAGCCAGTGAACGCACGGTTTCCCGGCACGCAAAAAGCAGCGCCGTGAGCGGCAGAGCGTGTGATGAGCCCCCCTGTGACGGCAGTGGGGGGCAGGCCAGGCCAGGCCGCCGTTAAACGCTATTAAAGTCTCATTTCTGGCCAGCGGTAACACGAGACGTCACGAGCAGAGCGCCTCGTGGACAGCGCGCTGCGGAAATGACCGCCCCCTCCCCCCCCGCCCCCCCCCCGCCCCCCCGCCGCCAAAGATGGCTGTCATTTCGTGAAGCCGTCCCACATCCGTAATTTTTTTTATTTTTATATACCTCGTGCGATACGGGAAAACCCACCGAGAATGCGATAAATCACACAATGAATATTGTGAACACCTCAGACGACGTTACAGCCATACTGAGTTTGATAATTTACGGTATCCTCCGCTCTTCGAGAGAATGAAACACTTGGATTGTCCCAGATGTGTAGGACAGTCTACGGGATTACTGGACCGACGGGCAGGTGCAATTACAATGACCAGGAAAGAAATAGTGTAAAATATCACCAAATGCTGCTCATAGGCCTTTACAACTACATCTACATATACATGGATACACTGCAAATCACATTTAAGTGCCTGGCAGTGGGTTCATCGAACCACCTCCACAATTCTCTATTATTCCAATCTCGTACAGCGCGCGGAAAGAATGGGCACCTATATCTTTCCGTACCAGCTCTGATTTCCCCTATTTTATTCGATCCCTGCAGGTCGGTGTCAACAAAATATTTTCGCATTCGGAGGACAAAGTTGGTGATTGGAATTTCGTGAGAGGATTCCGACGCAACGAAATACGCCTTTCTTTTAATGATTTCCAGCTCAATACCTTTATCATTTCTGTGACACTCTCTCCCATATTTCGCGATAATACAAAACGTGGTGCCTTTCTTTGAACTTTTTCGATGTAATCCATCAGTCCAACCTGGTAAGGATCCCACACTGCGCAGCCGTATTCTAAGAGGACGGAGAAGCGTAGTGTAGGCAGTCTCCTTAGCAGGTCTGTTACATTTTCTATGTCTCCTGACAATAAAACGCAGTCTTTGGTTAGCCTTCCCCACAACATTTTCTATATGTTCTTTCCAATTTAAGTTGTTCGTAATTGTAATACCTAGGTATGTAGTTGAATTTACGGCCTTTAAATTAGCCTGATTTTGTCGTGTAACCGAAGTTTGAGTTCCTTTTAGTACTCATGCGGATTACCTCACACTTTTCGTTATTTAGGTTCAACTGCCACTTTTCGCACCATTCAGATATTTTTCCTAAATCGTTTTGGAATTTGTTTTGATCTTCTGATGACTTTATTAGTCGATAAACGACAGCGTCATCTGCAAACAACCGAATACGGCTGCTCAGATTGTCCCCCAAATCGTTTACGTAGATAAGGAACAGCAAAGGGCCTATAACCCTACCTCTGGGAACGCCTGAAATCACTTCTGTTTTACTCGATAAGTTTCCGTCAATTACTACGAACTGTGACCTCTCTGACAGGAAATTACAAATCCAGTCACATAGCTGAAACGATATTCCATAAGCACGCAATTTTACTACGAGCCGCTTGTGTGGTACAGTGTCAAAAGCCTTCCGGAAATCCAGGAATACGGAATCGATCTGAAATCCGTTCTCAATAGCACTCAGCACTTAATGTGAATAAAGAGCTAGTTGTGTTTCACAGGAACGATGTTTTCTAAACCCATGTTGACTGTGTGTCAATAGACCGTTTCCTTCGCGGTAATTCATAATTTTCGAACATAATATATGTTCTAAAATCTTGCTGCATATCGACGTTAACGATATGGTCCTGTAATTTAGTGGATTATTCCTACTACCTTACTTGAATATCGGTGTGACCTGTGCAACTTTCCAGTGTTTGGGTTCGGATCTTTCGTCGAGCGAATGATTGTATATGATTGTTAAGTATGGACCTAATGCATCAGCATACTCCGAAAGGAACCTAACTGGTACACAGTCTGGACCAGAAGACTTGCTTTTATTGAGTGATTTGAGTTGCTTCACTACTCCGAGGATATTTACTTCTACTTCTACTTTGTTTGCGGTCCTGAGTTCTGGGATGTTACTGAAACAGCTTCAGAGTGTAGCAAACAATTGATGCCTCATCGCCTACACATACGATTTACTAATTATAGTATCTGCCAATACGATGGTTAAAGACTAAGTAACAGGTGCGTTACATGTTACTAAGAAGAACATTATCAAGAACGAGAAACCCCAGAATCAGAATAAATGACCAACCTATGAAGAGAAAATAAGTATATAGTTATCTGAGAATTAACATTGGCAAAAACCAAAATTTCCGTGCACATTTAGAAGTCGCCTGCCAGAGAGGCATTAAAATCCTAAATGAAATAGCAACAATTGTCCAAAGAAGTTTTCGCTTGCCACTAAGTGCAATAAGAACGCGTCACTACGCAATCTTAATCGCAGTTGTGGGCTACGGTTGGTGCGCTTGGGCGCAAGGAGCCCGAAAGCTGAGGACAGTGCAGGCTCTACGGTGAGCACAGGGAGTGTACTACTGCGCCTGGTAGGTGGAGCTGTTGGTGATAGCAAGGTTCCTACCACTGGACCCAGCCGTAAGAAAGCGAGGTACATGTTACTGGCTCAAAAATGGCGAATATGATAAGGCTACGGAGATACTGGGCACAATTCAGAAATAAAGGCATCAATTGATAGAGAATGACGATAAAACTGGGAGATAGCAGAAACAGAAAGCAGAAGTTACTAGTTTCCTCCTAATATTAAAGAAAGATCCGGAATGCCGTACTCCCTTGCGACCAAGAAAGCTGTGCACTACCTGGTGGGATGTGGTCCACATTCCAGCTACTTAGCAAAAATACAACAGCACACCACAGGCGCTTGCGAAAGTGGAGCAATCGCCACCCCGGACCACGTCGTCTCAGAGTGTGCCATTAGACTAGATGTTACGGACTAGGACAGGAATGTCTTTGGTAATACAGCTATCAATAAGGATCTGTAAAATAACAAGGAATGAGAACCTGTGGATTAAGCTTACGAACTACAACCCTACTAGGCTGAAAGACAAACAAAAAGAGCCCATACATCGTGACAACGAGACACACCACGGTACAAAATCCATCTGCAACAACTCTCCTGAAGCCATGTTGGGGTGAGCCTCGAGGAGGAGCAGGGAGGACTTCCTGACAGCCACCTCGTATTCTATTATACACCTCGGACGGCTCAGCGGCACGGCCGTTTCGAATCCTGAGTTGTGTCTCAGGACGTCGGGACTACCAACCTAGACAAATGAGTAATCTGATATCAAGTGCGGTAGTGTAGCGTAGTGTAGTGCTGTTTAGTATAGTGTCCTAGTGCAGAATTATAAAATACAAGTTGCGTGATGGAGCAGTACACCAGAACTATAGCTTGTGCCCACTGGATTGCGGACGAACACATACACTCTGTGATTGATCAAAGGTATCCGGACACCTGGCTGAAAATGATTTGCAAGTTCGTGGCATCCTCCTTCGGTAATGCTGGAATTCACTATGGTGGTGGCCCACCTTTAGCCTTCATGACAGCTTCCACTCTCGCTGGCATACGTTCAATCAGGTGCTGCAAGGTTTCTTGGTAAATGGCAGCCCATTCTTCACAGAGTGCTGCACTGAGGAGAGGTGTCGATGTCGGTCGGTGAGGTCTGGCACTAAGTCGGCTTTCTGTAGGATTCAGGTTAGGAATCTATGCAGGCCAGTCCATTACAGGGATGATATTGTCGTGTAACCACTCCGCCACAGGCCGTGCAATATGAACAAATGCTAGATGGTATTGAAAGATGCAATCGCCATCCCCGAATTGCTCTTCAACATTGGGAAGCAAGAAGGTGCTTAAAACATCAATGTAGGCCTGTGCTTTGATAGTGCCACGCAAAACAACAAGGGGTGAAATACCCCTCCATGAAAAACAGGACCGCACCATAACACCACAGCCTCCGAATTTTACTTTTGGCACTACGCACGCTGGCAGATGACGTTCGCCTGGCAATCGCCGTACCCACACCCTGCCTTCGGATCGCCACGTTGTGTACCGTGATTCACCACTCCACACGACGTTTTTCTACTGTTCAATCGTCCAATGTCGTTTGGCGTTTACCAGCGTTATGTGTGTATTGTGAGCAGCCGCTCGACCATGAAATCCAATTTTTCTCACCTCCAGCCTGTCATAGTACTTGCAATGGATCCTGATGCAGTTTCGTATTCGCGTGTGATGGTTTGGATAGATGTCTGCCTATTACACATTACGACCCTCTTCAACTGTCGGCGGTCTCTGTCAGTCAACAGACGAGTTCTGTCTGTACGCTTTTGTGCAGTGCGTGTCCCTTCACGTTTCAACTTCACTATAAAATCGGAAGCAGTTGACGTAGGGATGTTTAGGAGTGTGGAAATCTCGAGTACAGACGTATGACACAAGTGACACCCAATCACGTGACAACGTTCGAAGTCCGTGAGTTCCGCGGAGCGCCCCATTCTGCTCTCTCACGATGTGTACTGACTACTGAGGTCGCTGATACGGAGTACCTGGCACTAGGTGGCAGCACAATGCACCTAATACGAAAAACGTATATTTTTGTGGCTATACGGAGAATTTGATAGCATAGTGTATGTGTCTCAGATGACCAAAGGGCAGTATGTAGAATTTTTTCTTTATTTTAAAATCATTACATTGATTTATGTAGAGTCGTGGTTAAGCATGATATTGCTTAGTTATACCAACACATTTGAAATTACGTGAAAATATTATGTGCTATATTCATATCAGTTCATGTGAAACATTTGGCCTTTTCTTGTATCTTCATAACAGAATGAAAGAAAACAGCGAATAAATACATAAATAATACATGAACAGATGCAGGCAAACTCATGTAGTATTAAATACAGAGTAATCATCATTAAAACTGCATCACTAGGAATGATAACAAGTAATGATATATTATGTACCGTGCGTTTGTAATACAGCAGAAAGAATTGAGGACTGTTTTAAGAAAATTCAATAAACATCACTGTGTTCAAAGTGCGTTTTTTAATGGATTCTGGTACTTCAATAAGAGCTTTATCCAGCGCCTAACAGAAATTACGACATAAGAGAATTTTTTCCGCTGTAAAAGGCGCCTGATTATAGTAAATTTTCACTGAACTCGACAGACCAATTTTTCAAGGTTCTAAAAAACTCACCTAATCCTCCTTTTATACTAGATGGTTGAAACTTTGAACATAAAATTTAGACGTTAAATTTAATAACCATTATACTCGCATGTGTTTATTGTCGGGCAATCAGACAACATCCCACGTCTTGTGCGTCTGCTAAGCGATTAACAGAAAACAATGCATATTGTCCCACGTAATTGTCTGTCGTGTTCAGACAGAGTGTCACTAAAAGATTAGTAGCTGTTGTAGAATGTTCTTGTTGGATTATTTATTAAGATGTTAGAAGGTTCAGAATATTCTGAATCAGTCCAGGAGGTAAAAAATAGAAGAAAAAGCACGAGTCGTCAACGTCAAAAAGTAGCAAGTGCACGACTGCGCCTTCAAGCTTAGATCTGAGAACAGACTGTACCCATATTGAAGTAGCAAAGGAAACAACATGCAAAGCAGGGGGCTTGTGTTTCAGTTACGTTAATTCCCTTTCAAAGTAGGCTGTACATGAATAAGACAAAAGCTGAACGGAATAGTTTCTTACTACGGTACTTCAGAGTGATCTTGAATAAAATACACAGAGGGAAGGAAGACGATAAAAGTAAACAAAGATCTGCATCGATCTCATACCATATAAGAGCAGAAGAAGGCCGAGAGATTCCCGTATGAGCCTCAACATCCAGGAAAGTGCAAGGTAACGCTGCTTTTGTTTACAGACTAGACAAAATGTATGTAGAACGAAAACAATTGTCTGAACAGGTTACACTTATTTCACATGTCATTCCCCATGAGTGAGACAGACTCAGAGGAATTGCCAAAAGATGTAAGCTGGGGGATGAACTACCTGAGGACCAACGAGGTGGACGAACTCGCAAGCTGCAGGAAACGGACGAAGAGCATATGCACTTCTTTAAGAAGGATATACTTTAATGTAAATGCAAATCTCTTCATTAGACATAAAAGTTTTCCGACTATGGTATCGCGTCGTAATATAAAAAACTATACCACAGAAACCAACGTTTCGGCCACTGTTCCCGTGATATTTTTCTTGGTCTGCTGGTAGAGCCACTGAATTTAAATGCTTAGAATGCATATTTACAGCACCTAGCTTAATAAAATGAACAATAAACATGCGTGAAAAAGTGTATATATTGAATTTTTTAAAAATCTGTAATTTGTAAGTTTTTTCTTCAGTAAAGGCAATTATGATGAATTTCAATTATTCCTTCACCAATCCCCATCTACATGCATCACCAGTATTTTTTATTTTCTCATTATTTATTTCTTTTTTAATCAGCGATGTTGAGTAAAGGTACAAAATACGTGTACTGTAAAATTTTGTTCATGGTGTTTGTCGAGTTGTGTTAACGCGGTCTTCAATTGTAGGTGATCTGTTAGTACACAGAGTGCGAAATTTAGCACAGCGCCGGTTCAGCTCTGTGACACAGGTCAGTCGCAGCGGCTGACGGCTGGGGAGTGCCGACCTTTCGCAGAGCCGTGACTGCGTGTTTCCAGCGGGTGAGAGGCCTCAATCTGTATAGACGAGTACAGCCCGGCAACATGCGGTCCTGCGTCGTCTTGTCTGCCTCAGAGGTAGGCCAAAGTACATCAGAAATGTAACACCTGCTGTCTGCATTTCGACTATGCTGAGCAGAGGTCACTGTGCTGTGTACCCATTGCTGCCCCGTACCGTCATGCCAGTGTGGCTGCGATGAACACACGACATGTAACGTATCATTTGCGGTTTCCAGGGATCATATTTATTTTCCAGCCTGAACACAATGAACCGACGGTCTCTTAATCAGTCTGAATTGGTGGTGATCTGTTTTCAAAGGCAGGATCGCCGGTGTTGCCTAATATACTTTCGACAAGCAACTTCTCACGGGAATGTGAGGACACAGGAATCTTACAGCAGTAATACGAACAGTTACAGGAACGAGCCAATTTTAGTGCTTGTGTTCTGCTCTGAAGGCTGACTGACCGAAAGATCTGGATAAGAAAATAATTTCATGGAGTGTTGGCTGCGGGAAAAATCGGTAGGCAGCCGCGAGCTCTCGCAAGGATGGGACAGGCGTTGCGGAGGCATCGTTTGATAAGAGTGAGCAGCACTTGGCGGGCTCTTATGGAAGACAATAAATTACATGTTTCTGTGTGCGTGTATTTCTCCCTTTTAAGTTTAGACTGTTATCCACTTTTACTCTAAGCCACATGAGGACGGTGTAGGTACTGTTTGCGGTGCTCGTTTGCCAGTACAGACTGGGAAAATACTTCAATTGGCACAGAGCATGGATTAGTCGTACAGGAGAAGTGAGTAATTCATCACTGTGTCGCGAGTCAAACGGAGGCTGGCGACCCTTACGTAGCACGAAACCATACGCGTGACAGCGCTTAGGGGTGTGCCATCAAATGTTTCCCAGGAAGTCTACTGGGCAGTTCACTAATTAGCTAGGACATGATGACCACCGACGTACTATCGATATGAACCCGTCTAGGCGATAGCAGCGTTCCCTGTCGAGTAATGGCTGTTAGTCAGACACACGCACGGCACATGTAACATCAGTGGGCGTGCTCTCCCTGTATAGAATGAGGAGGGCGCGCGATCTGAGTTTGACAGAGGACAGGTTGTCATGGCTCGGAGGCTCGGAATTTCGGAAACTGCACGACTTCATGGATGTTGGAGGAGCGTTACGGTGAGTGTCTTCCACACGTGGCGAAACCAAGGTGAAACCACGTACGGACGTTGTGGCGTTGACCGGTCACCATTACAGATGTCGGACGTCGTAGGCTGGGCGGACTGGTAGAACAGGACAGGCGGCGAACTGGAACGGAACTAACATCAGTCTTCAGTGCTCGGCAGAGTACAAGTGTGTCTGAACACAAAGCGCACCGAACACTCCTGATGACGGGCCTGCGCAACCCTCCGGCGACCTACCAAGGTGCCTCTGCTTCCGTGTCGCTACGCGCCGCCGCTGTTATCTGTGCCACCCTGCCGAAGTTTGGCCGGCCGGGGTGGCCGTGCGGTTCTAGGCGCTACAGTCTGGAACCGCGCGACCGCTACGGTCGCAGGTTCGAATCCTGCCTCGGGCATGGATGTGTGTGATGTCCTTAGGTTAGTTAGGTTTAAGTAGTTCTAAGTTCTAGGGGACTGATGACAGACGTTAAGTCCCATAGTGCTGCCGAAGTTGAACGTACCCGCTAAGAGGTAGGTTGTCATAATGTTGTGGCTAACCAGTGAATGTCGAGTGATTTGCCTTATGCATCACTCAGTGCTAAGAGCTGCAACGTTACCCCACTACTGCTGATTAATCCCTCACGAGACGAACCAGAACCGATGTCTCTACCTGGGGGCAGGGACACACTCATGTTATACAGTTGGCGGCTTGACTTTTGGTCCAGGGGCGGTTGTGCGCAGTTACACTGTACGCTATGAATTCAGTACCAACAATGCCGCACATCGAACACGCAACGTATAATTTTTAAGCACAAATATGGACCATCAAATAAGAAACTGGGAATGGTCTGTGGTGAGGAATGGTGTATGCTGACACACACTTCGACTCAACTTCAGTTTTATTGCAGTTTACAAACATGTTCCCTCAATTGGTGCGAAAACTGATATTCAAATATCTGAACACAATTCTGTCATAGCAGCTCAAGCAAATAGGAAGTCTCTACACAGTTAATGTTTTACTCAAACAATGGCATGTCATGTTACTCTAAATTCGCTAATATCCGTTAATTAACCACATTTATCCAGCTAACACAATCTACTCAGTCAAAGAGTCGCATATAAAGGTCAGCGCAATTATCGACAAGCATATTATTCGTCGTGAGTTAGCATGAATAACGATAACCTGTGTTAACCGAAAATGAATAAGTTGAAACTATCCACCACGTTATCACAAGCACATCAGTTCTTACCCCAACCAAGGACATCGACAGAAAAATTCTTCACACTGGTCAGTTACCTTTCTCTTTCACCAGTCATGTTAACTCTTAACTTCTATACCACCGTCCGAAATTGTCTACAATCTTTGAATGTACTTTAAAAATGGTTCAAATGGCTCTGAGCACTATGGGACTTAACATCTGAGGTCATCAGTCCCCTAGAACTTAGAACTACTTCAACCTAAGTAACCTAGGGACATCACATACATCATGCCCGAGGCAGGATTCGAACTTGCGACCGTAGCAGTCACGCGGTTCCAGACTGTAGCGCCTAGAACCGCACGGCCACTTCGGCCGACTTTTGAATGTACTTCATATGAAACAAATAAGGTATAATTTTAGAAAATTTGCGTTTCAAAATTAATCAGATTAAGTTTCATACAACTGAAATTACATCTTTCAGATAAGTATTTTACACTATGAATCGAGGCTACTGGAACCTAGTCTAGTCCAAAATTTGATTTACGTGCCCTGCATTACTGCTTTACTCAAATAACACAACAGTACTAGAATTTCTTACTAATAAATAAATAAACGGTAGTATCACTGGCTGATAACCCAGACGCGAATTCGTTGCACTTTGTTTCGGCGTACAACTACTGTACCGTGATTATTTTTTACAATTAATTCCTTTTTTGGTGTAGGATTGTCTTATGGGTTCTTTCGAATCTCCATTCTCCTTTTTATGGCATGTCATCTCTTTCTAAAAAAAAGAGTAGCCACCAATATTTACTGTCATAAACAACATATATATACACTAGCGGAAAAAATGGAGTTGTGCGACATAAACGAAAGCTGGTACGCGTGTTCAGACCTCTGAGAGACGACGTCTCTTCAGATTTCGCGCCAGTCACGTAAGCGTGGCGCTAGTAGCTCCACTATGAGGATGCAGATCTGATATGCTTTAAATACACGATGTAACGGGCGTGACCGTTAGTTACATCTACATCTACATCTACATCCATACTCCGCAAGCCACGCGACGGTGTGTGGCGGAGGGTACCCCGAGTACCTCTATCGATTCTCCCTTCTATTCCAGTCTCATATTGATCGTGGAAAGAAGGATTGTCGGTATGCTTCTGTGTGGGCTCTAATCTCTCTGATTTTATCATCATGGTCTCTTCGCGAGATATACATAGGAAGGAGCAATATACTGCTTGACTCCTCGGTGTAGGTATGTTCTCGAAACTGCAGAGTCTTCCACTGGAGTTTATTTATCATCTCCGTAACGCTTTCGCGATTACTAAATGATCCTGTAACGAAGCGCGCTGCTCTCCGTTGGATCTTCTCTATCTCTTCTATCAACCCTATCTGGTACGGATCCCACACTGCTGAGCAGTATTCAAGCAGTGGGCGAACAAGCGTACTGTAACCTACTTCCTTTGTTTTCGGATTACATTTCCTTAGGATTCTTCCAATGAATCTCAGTCTGGCATCTGCTTTACCGACGATCAACTGTGTATGATCATTCCATTTTAAATCACTCCTAATGCGTACTCCCAGATAATTTATGGAATTAACTGCTTCCAGTTGCTTACCAGCTATATTGTAGCTAAATGATAAGGGATCTTTCTTTCTATGTATTCGCAGCACATTACACTTGTCTACATTGAGATTCAATTGCCATTCCCTGCACCATGCGTCAATTCGCTGCAGATCCTCCTGCACTTCAGTACAATTTTACATTGTTAGAACCTCTCGATACACCACAGCATCATCCGCAAAAAGCCTCAGTCAACTTCCGATGTCATCCACAAGGTCATTTATAAATATTGTGAATAGCAACGGTCCCACGACACTCCCCTGCGGCGCACCTGAAATCACTCTTACTTCGGACTGGGGACTGGACATTGTGACTTGACGTTGGTCAAGAATGCCTTCAAGGTGACAAGACGCCATTATAACCACCTCGCTAAGTTTTAAGGAGGTCGGATAATAGGGCTACGAGAACCTGGACGTTCCTCCTGCAATACTGCAGAAAGATTTGGCAGGAATGCAGCCACCGTACGTGATTGCTGGCAGCGCTGGCCACAGGAATATTCGACCTCAAGAAGACCGGGTTGGAGACGGCCACGTGGTCCTTCCAGACTAGTGCATGGCTGTGGCGTACCTAACTGCAACTGCAGCAGCAATCTGAGCAGCAGTCGGCACACAGCAAACTGCAAACCCCAAACCACCACCATTTGCTACTTCCGTGGCGTCAGGCGGGAGTTCATTGGAAGGTAGCGGGGAGGTGTTTTGTGTTTTCTGACGAAAGCTGGTTCTGCCTCGGTCCCAGTGATGTCTATGTGTTGACTAGAAGGTGGTCAGTTGAGTGCCTGCAGCCAGCCTGTCTTGTGTCCTAGACACATTGAACCCACATCTGTAGTTATGGTCTGGAGTGCGGTTTCGTATGACAGCAGTAACACTCTCGTGGTTATCTCCCGCACTCTCACTGTAAAACTGTACTTCAGTCTGGTGATTCGACCTGTTGTGCTGCCGTTGCTGAAAAGAACTTCAGCGGGTGTTTTCCAACAGAATAACGCTCCCCCATAATCCGCTGTTGCAATGGAGAGTCTCCATTCCTTCCAAACTAATTATGTAAGTGTAGAACAGATATGGCTCAAATTCAAAGGTACAGAATCGACAGCAATAGATAGATTCATACCGCATAAGTTAATAAGAGACGGCACTGATCCACCATGGTACACAAAACACGTCAGAACACTGTTGCAGAAGCAACTAAAAAAAGCATGCCAAATTCAGAAGAACGCAAAGTCCCCAAGACTCGCTAAGTTTCACGGAAGCTCGAAATTTAGTGCGGACGTCAATGCGATAAGCTCTTAATAGTTTCAACAATTAAACATTGTCTCAAAATGTGATAGAAAACCCAAAGAGATTCTGGTTGTGTGTAAAGGACATCAGTGGCAAAAAACAGTCAATACCGTCACTGTGCGATAGCGATGGAAATGTTACCGATGATGGTGCCACTAAAGCGGAGTTACTAAATACAGTTTTCCGTAATTCCTTCACGAAAGAAGACGAAGTAAATATTCCAGATTTCGAAACCAGAACAGCTGTCAGCATGAGTGACATAAAAGTAGATATCTTAGGTGTTGCGAAAGAACTTAAAATCACTTAAGAAAGGCAAGTCTTCCGGTCCAGATGGAATATCAATCAGGTTCCTTTCAGAGTATACAGATACAATAGCGCCTTTCCTAGCAATCATATACAACCACTCACTTGACGTAAGGTCTGTTCCGAAAGACTGGAAAGTAGCACAGGTCACACCAAAACTGAAGAAAGTAAATAGGAGTAACCCATTGAATTACAGACTCATATCACTTCAATTTGCAGTAGGATTTTGGAGCAGATACTGTACTCGAATATTATGAATGTCCTTGAAGAATTATTGATACGTAACCAACACGGATTCACAAAATATCTTTGCTAGCTCTTTATTCATGTGAAGTAATGAGTGCTGTCGACAAGGGATCCCAGATAGATTTCATATTCCTAAATTCCCAGAAGACTTTTGACACCGTTCCTCACAAGCGACTATTAATAAAATCGCTTGCATATGGAGTATCGACTCAGTTGTGTGACTGGATTCGTGATTTCCTCTCAGAGAGGTCACAGTTAGTAGTGATAGTAAATCATCTAGTAGAGCGGAAGTGATATCTGGCGTTCCGCAACGTAGTGTCATAGGCCCTCTGCTGTTCCTGATTTACATAAATGATCTAGGTCATAATATGAGCAGCCCACTTAGATTGTTTGCAGATGACACTGTAATTTACCTTCTAATAAAATCATGAGAGGATCAATTCCAAAAACAAAATGTTCTAGATAGAATTTCTGTATGGTGCGAAAAGTGGCAATTGACACTAAACAAAGAAAAGTGCGAGGTCATCCACATGGGTACTAAAAGAAATACGATAAATTTTGGGTATATGATAACTCTCATAAATCTAAGGGCTGTAAATTACGAGCAACTTAAATTGGAAAGACCATATAGACAATATTGTGGGGAAGGCGAAACAAAGATTGCGCTTTGTAGTCAGAACACTTAGAAGATGCGACAAACCCACTAAAGAGACAGCCCACATTACACTTGTCCGTCCTCTGCTGGAATATTGCTGCGCGGTGTGCTATACTTATCAGGTAGGATTGACGGAGGACATCGAAAAAGTGTAAAGAAGGGCAGCTCTTTTCGTGTTATCGCACAATAGGGGTGAGAGTGTCACTGATATGATACGGAGTTGGGGTGGCAGTCACTGAAACAAAGGCGGTTTTCTTTCCGGCGGGATCTATTTACATAATTTCAGCCACCAACTTTCTCTTCCGAATGCGAAAATATTTTGTTGACACCCACCTAGGTAGGGAGAAATGATCATCATAATAAAATAAGCGAAATCAAAGTTCGAACGGAAATATTTAGGTGTTCCTTTTTCCCACGCGCCATTCGAGAGTGGGAGAGAAGCAGTATGGAAATGGTTCGATGAACCCTCTGCCAGGCACTTAAGTGTGAAATGGAGAGTAACCATGTAGATGTAGATGTAGCCCAAATGTTCCGCAGATTGTTGGCCTGCTCGATCGCCCGATCTGTCTCCAATCGAGCGCATATGAGGCATCATCGGACAACAACCCCAGTGTCGTTCACATAGAGCATTAATCATCCCTGTACTGACAGATGAACTGGAACACACGTGGAACTCCCCAAAATGATATCCAGCACCTGTAGAATAAAATGCATGCACGTTTGTATGCTTGGATTCAACATTCCGGTGGCTACACCGGATATTAATGCACCAGCATTTCACATTTTCAATGGCTTATCTCGCACTTACAATAAGCAGTGATCAAGCGATGTTAATCACATAAAGACACCATTTCTCGTCTCCAGCAACGATACAGAATAGGAGTAGTCGATGTTGTTCACTAGTCAACTAATTCCCGAAATTTCTTACTTTTTTGACGCGATTTTTTCCATGTGTCTCTGTCGCATATACCGGGTGATCAAAAAGTCAGTATAAATTTCGAAAACTTAATAAACCACGGAATAATCTAGATAGAGAGGTAAAAATTGACACACATCCATGGAATGACATGGGGTTTTACTAAAACAAAAAAAAAACGTTCGCAAAATGCCCGACAGATGGCGCTGGACAGCACAATGTCAGTGACTGCGCCAGCAGTCGCAGCATGTTGACATTACCTGAAAAGACGCTTTTGATGAAGCTGTATTATCAGAATGGGGAGTGTGCTGATTCAGCGTTACGATCCTATCGCCATAGAAAGGGGATTCGAACGGGTAAAGGTCCGTTGACAAATGCAGCTGTGGCGAGAATGATTTCGAAGTTCGAAGCCATGGGTTGTTTAGAAGATAGACCCTGTAGTGGCCGATCGAGCACAAGGCGTAATGCTGCTGAGACAGTTCAGGAAGAAATGGAGACTGTAGCGGGTTCGTCTACGCACGGGGAAGTCAGCGCTCGTGCAGTCGCACGTCGCACCGGCATTCCATACACTACCGTTTGGTTGGCACTGAGGCGTACCCTCCGATGTTATCCGTACAAAATACATCGGCATCATAAACTGTTACCTGGAGATTTAGTGAAGCGGAGGGCATTTGCGGTGTGGGCGTTTCAGAAGATGGCGGAAGATGACGATTGGTTGAATAACGTGTTGTGGACCGACGAAGCTTATTTCGTGCTCCGGGGGTCTGCCAAAGCCCACAACTGCAGAATTTGGCCTACCGAAAATCCTAGAACTGTCGTGGAAACTCCACTGCACGACGAGGAAGTCACGGTATGGGTTGGATTTACCACATCTACCGTTATCGGGCCTTTTTTTCGATGAAATGCGTGATTCTGGTTTTGTAACTGCTACAGAATCGCATCCTCCCCAGCCTGGCTGATAAATGCCTGCTGGAACCTACGATGTTTATGCACGATGGCGCTCCACCCCATATTGCTAGACGCGTGAAAGATCTCTTGCGCGCGTCGTTTGGTGATGATCGTGTGCTCAGCCGCCACTTTCGTCACGTTTGGCCTCCCAGGTCCCCAGACCTCAGTCCGTGCGATTATTGGCTTTGGGATTACCTGAAGTCGCAAGTGTATCGTGATCGACCGATATCTCTAGGGATGCTGAAAGACAACATCCGACGCCAATGCCTCACCATTAACTCCGGACATGCTTTACAGTGCTGTTCACAACATTATTCCTCGACTACGGCTATTGCTGAGGAATGATGGTGGACATATTGAGCATTTCCTGTAAAGAACATCATCTTTGCTTTGTCTTGCTTTCTTATGCTAATTATTGCTATTCAGATCAGATGAAGCGCCATCTGTCGGACATTTTTTGAACATTTGTATTTTTTTGGTTCTATAAAAACCCCATGTCATTCCAAGCATGTATATCAATTTGTACCTCTCTATCTACATTATTCCGTGATTTATTCAGTTTTCAAGTTTACACCGACTTTTTGATCACCCAGTATATAATCTTCTCAATTTGTGTCAGTATTTCAGTTGTGATAACTTTATTGGGATCGTAATTTAACTGCGATTTTTTGTTTTCCATTTTGTCAATATACGACGTAATGTTAGATATCTCTCGTTGTCTAAGCATGCTGCATGCCTGCCTGCTAGAGTTCGGTGATGCGGGATTTCCTGGAAGCGGTCGTCGGCGGCACGGCTGTCCCAAACTTTCTCTTGGCACACGCTCCATACTGGGTTGGTACACAATTTCTTAGCGTGTTTTCATGAGTTTAATAAACACCACAGATGCACATAACAGATTTTAGTCATCAATATTGTATTCTCCTTCACGGTGTTGCGATGCCTCGTGTAAGGAGGAGAAATGCGTACCATCACGTATCCGACTTTGATAAAGGTCGAATTGCAGCCCATCGCGATTGCGGTTTATGGTATCGCGACATTGCTGCTCGCGTTGGTCGAGATCCAATGACTATTAGCAGAATATCGAATCGGTGGGTTCAGGAGGGTAATAGGGAACACCGTGCTGGATCCCAACGGCCTTGTATCACTAGCAGTCGAGATGACAAGCATCTTATCCGCATGGCTGTAACGGATCGTGCAGCCACGTCTCGATCCCTGAATCAACAGATGGGGACGTTTGCAAGACAAGAACCATCTGCACGAACAGTTCGACGACGTTTGCAGCAGCACGGACTATCAGCTCGGAGACCATGGCTGCGGTTACCCTTGACGCTTCATCACAGACAGGAGCGCCTGCGATGGTGTACTCAACGACGAAGCTGGGTGCACGAATGGCAAAACGTCATTTTTTCGGATGAATCCAGGCTCTGTTTACAGCATCATGATGGTCGCATCCGTGTTTGGCGACACCCCGGTGAACGCACATTGGAAGCGTGTATTCGTCATCGCCATACTGGCGTATCACCCGGCGTGATAGTACGGGGTGCCATTGGTTACACGTCTCGGTCACCTCTTGTTCGCATTGACGGCACTTTGATCAGTGGACGTTACATTTCAGATGTGTTACGACCCGTGGCTCTACCCTTCATTCGATCCCTCCGAAACCCTACATTTCAGCAGGATAATGCACGACCGCATGTTGCCGGTCCTGTACGGGCCTTTCTGGATATAGAAAATATTCGACTGCTGCCTTGGCCAGCACATTCTCCAGATCTCTCACCAATTGAGAACGTCTGGTGAATGGTGGCCGAGCAACTGGCTCGTCACAATACGCCAGTCACTACTCTTGATGAACTGTGGTATCGTGTTGAAGCTGCATGGGCAGCTGTATCTGTACACGCCATCCGAGCTCTGTTTGACTAAATGCCCAAGCGTATCAAGGCCGTTATTACGGCCAGAGGTGGTTGTTCTGGATACTGATTTCTCAGAATCTATGCACCAAAATTGCGTGAAAATGTAATCACATGTCAGTTCTAGTATAATATATTTGTCCAATGAATACCCGTTTATCATCTGCATTTCTTGTTGGTGTAGCAATTTTAATGGCCAGTAGTGTACTCTTTGTTCGTATGAGCTAATGTTCGGATGGGCCCTTCCGGCGAGGCAGCCCGTGTGGCCTGTGGACAAAGGAGAGCTCACGTGATGTACACTGCAGAGAGCCTGGTCGGGCCGGTCGCCTGTTCTCGGTGGTATACGGTGGGGAGGACGCCTCACTGATTAATGGCGGTGACACGCCTGTTGCTGATGCCGCGGCACCAGCCCCGAAGAGGCAGAAAGTGACGGTCGTCTGCGGCCCCAGGCGACACACCAGCGCCAGTCGAGAGTTTAACGGGCTGCTGATGAAGTAGGAAATGAGGCCCCCCGAAGACGTACCGACACCAAAGGTGATTACCAAAACTGTGGAAGAGTTAAGTCAGTTTCGAAGCATAAACGGAATGTTAGGGGGAGAAACAAGCATTTTTTTCGGGTCTCATATGCTCACACCACGACTAGAACTCTTATTGGGCGCTAATATGTGGCGTGAATTTTTCTAAGGCTCATAAGACGAGAGGAGGCGCCTCTTGTGGAAGATTTCCTTTCTTCCGCTAGGTCAACAAATACGAACGTGTCCTGCTTGGCCGACATGGGTTTTCGGCGCAGTTAATTTTGGTAAGACCCCACAATTAAAGACAAGAAATGTAGGGAGAACATTCGACTTCGGAGGGTGGTGGAGAAAACATTGTGTTTCTGAGAGTGGTAGAGAATAGCAGTTTTTTGGATCTTGTAACGACAACTGTACATATAATAATTTTTTTCTTTATGAATTTCGATAAATTAGTGTGAACAATGGTTGATTTAATTTCTTGCTCTTTTCGTAATGTTAAAGAAACTGTGAGTAACTTTTGAAATGAATATTATTAATTATGTTAGATTTCAAATGATGTGATAATCAAAAGAAAGTGTACTTAATGTTAAAACTATTGTAAAATGTGGAAATTGTAATTTAAACACTTGGTCCATACGTAGGTAATGCATTAGGATATGTGTAGTAGAAAACCTGTGGTGAATACCCTACCTGTAGGGGAGCGGGAAAAGGTGGAGGCAGGCGAGCGCGGGAAAACGCACACTGGGCGCGGTTCGGCACAACGGGCTCAGTAGACAGTCGGAGGCGAGCATCAGTAAGAGTCGGAGTGGTGAATCGTTCAGAGGAACACGTACTGTACCGAGGCGGCTACCCAGGAAAAGTGGATTCCATTGAGCCTCGGATGAACCGATTCCGACGACTACTTGGCATGGCTATATTCTGAGGCACAAAATTGGAAACATTACGACGCTAAGAAGATGGAAAGTGCCGATGTAGTGTGAGCCTTAGCCGTGCTTGTATGTGTGCCGTGCTGCCCGCTATCTCGCTGCCCGCCAGCCGCCGCACCGACTTGCACAGGTCAAACATTTATTTTATCTTTAGAAGTGTATTTGTGTGGACCAGTGTCGAAAATGTTTCTAACCGTTCAATAATAACGTGACTTTTACCAGAATTGCCTTAGTCATGACTTATCCTGATCACTGACCTAGACAGGATCCTTACCTCGTATTGTGCAACCCGAGTATCCTGAACTGAAAGTTTATAATTAGTGTAAATGAGAATTATCAGCAGTCAAACTTTTGCTATAAAGAAATTTAAAAGTTCTGTGAATTATTGCAAATGTTGGTAAAGGACAAAAGTATGACTAAACTGAAAGAGAGTTTTTTGAATTGAGTTAGCGATGCTATTTAATTAACTTGAGACAGAACTAATGACAGTTAAATTATTCAGAAGTAAGACAAAAGAGTAGTTATCCATTGATTGATAAATTTTGAGTGTTAATTTGCCTTCAGCACTTAATAGTTTCAGTATAACGGCCATAACAGTTTCAGGCCCCCCCCCCCCCCCCCCCTTCTCTTGTTCATTCTTTCAAACCTTGAAATGTGCTGATCATATTTGGCCAGTAAATTTAAGTCCTTTATTGAACCTAAGTGTATTAGTGTTGTTTTCCCAATTTCAATAGTGTAGTGACATTGTATGTGTGTTTTCAAAACAGTGCACTCTAGGAAAATCTATGCCCGATTTCAGTCTGATCAATATACGAAATGCACTTCGTAATAATCATTGCTGTGTGGTGTTGTGTGAATTTAGCTCGTCCAAATTAGTACAAAAAGAGAAAGCTTTAGTTCAGTGGATTTTTCCGGGTCCAAACTTTGCCATATAACGCATCATTACTACGTGTTACTATGCTTGTACATGCACCCACTTGTACAAGGAAAAGCTCACTCATTGTCTAAGTAGGCTGGCGACCGAATTATAGGTAGCATCTACTGTGTATACTTCTTGTCCATGCGAACGAGCAATTATGCTTTACATTTGCTTGATGCATCACTGTAGTTATTGACTGAGTACAAGTCCGATCTTGCTTCTATTAGGTACACGCGGTCAATTTATGTACTAAAATCCTTGGTTATAAGGTGAAGCCCGTGAACTTATTACAGTACAGGCTTTATACAGCTAACGCACGTCCGTTTAAGGGCGGTAGCGTTACAATCTCAATTTGATGTAGAGTTGATGGCTTTCTTTTGAGATCCGAAGCAGCAGCCAGAATGGGGAGTATTCTCGGTGCTGTGTCGGAATTGAACTAAGAACGGCACTTGCGCCCAAATTCGATTCACTTCACAACCCTCGTTATGGCTGTTAATTTTTTCATTTCAGTTCTTTCGTGATTTGGGAGTCAACGTTTGTTAGAGTTAATCTTGAGTAACCATGAGTGTATCGCTAACTTGCAAAGTCTACGTATCAATTCTGGTACATGTCTTAACTTCTCTTCAATACCGTGGATAACACAGTTATTTCTGCCACAACATCTAAAATCGATTAGGTCGCGATGTCTGTAAGTAATGCCTCTATTTTTATATTCTTTCCCAGTACCTTGCGGACCCACAATACATGTATTAGTGGTACCTGAGATAGTTAGGTACTCATCGTATTTCTTGTTATTTTGAACGACGACGTCAGCCATGTTTAATTGTTCTCATATGTATATTTATTTCTGAAATAAATCTGAAGCAATCGAATTCCTCTTGGTATCATTTTGATACCAAGTTAATCCCATGTTACTTGAATGTAGGTTAAACAAGTCCATCAGCCATATTTATGAGTGAGGAATATTGGTTTTGTGACAATTGCATCATGCAGATCTTCTTTTAAATAAGGGATAGCTTCTAATCCTCCTAAAAGGAATAGGATGTATTCCTTTATCCTGTATTAATGATTGGTGATCAGGATCTGACGATACTTGTATCAAATCATTAGTAGTATGAAACAGCAAAAGCTTACTTAGTTCCTCCGCACATAGTAATAGATAGGTTTGATTTCCTCACCCTTCCAAGATATTATTCCCTACATAGTTCCACCAGTAACATACTACTGTACTTTAATTTGGCAAAACCTGTCTCAGGATTTACGAACTAGAGCGAATCTTTGCGTAATTAGTCATGTCGCACCACAAATATAAATGAGTTACTAACAATAAACTGTCTAATGATTTAACTTTCTGTTGAGCTTGAAATGGTTTTTATAGTTGTTTTCAGTCTGGCCCACAGAATACAACAAAATGCCAACCAAATTTTTCAGTTAATTTTCGTGTTTGAGATCGACTTGTTTATTAAGGATATCGTTTGGGTAATTTTTTTGTGTGTGTACATTTCCAGTTGTCCCAAGATGTCCATGGTAAGTCGCTTTGATATTCTGTGTAGAATCTTAATGTATGTCATTTTGGCTTTTGAGATGCTTGTAAAAACTTGATTCATTTCTGTCACAATTTCTGGTGTGTTCTTTGAATCTAGTTTTAAAATTTCTTACTGTTCGACCGATACACAATTTTGCGTGGTCGTTACACGAAATTTTATATATGCCTGTGTTGGCAAAAATTGAGATTCTTTTTTCCAGATCGGATTTTCGTTTTGAGATTGTTATTTGTTCGTAAAGCTAGTTTTATGATTGTTTTAATTAATATTTGGTTTATCTCATTCGTTTTTTGTCCGACGTATATCGTCTGTACGTAAATTGCTTTTCGTTTCGTTTTATTTTCTCTTATTAATTTTATGCCTTTGTGAATAGTTTGGGCTTTAGGTTTCGTGTGTTTTCCGTACACTTTGTGAACTACATTCGGCTTTAAATTATTGTGTCGTGCTGTATATTGAAGTATTATAAGCATTTTCGGTGTTACCTGGTGTTCGAATGGTAGATTATATTGATCATTGAGTTCAAATAGGCATATTTCTGTGATTTTGGATGACAACGACTATCACTGATTATGCCGTCTGTAATAGTTGATTTCCTGTAAATTTCGAATGTGTGATGACTGCCGTTGTTGCTGATTTTGAGGTCAAGATAATTTATGGCTTTGTATGTTTCTGTTTCCATTGTAAATTTTATTTTTGGATGCAAGTTGCTGAGATCTTGATGAATCATTTGGATGTCTTCGTAGTCTCAACTTCCAGTACCAAAGTTCCAACGACCTATCTGTGGTAAGTATTTAATTTTGATGAGTAGTGGCCGTTTGAAGCTGAACAATTTTTCTTCCTGTGAGATCATAAATATGCCTCCAATTGTGCTGGCAATATAGTTTCCCATCGCCACACCATCGGGCTATGTGTAATTCTTTTGTTGAATTCAAAATAATTTTGGTTGAGAGTTTTATGAGATATATGTTACTGTGATAGAAGTCTTTCTTTTTCTTTAAATGCGAACATTTTAGATAAGGCTTTACCGTGACTGGTACTGACATTAAATGAAACAACAAGTTTACTGTTACCAGTCACTTTTTTATTTATCTCCACGACGCGTTTCAAAGGTTTAAACCCTCATCATCAGGTGGATTTACATTTGTTAGTATGACATTTCTGTGTGTTGTGTTACGGTTTTTTGGAGGAATTTATGGCATTATCCACTGTGTAGTGGAACAAACAAAACACTATTTCAGAACATGGTTTTGGGTTTCTTTTGACAAAAAATTAAACGTACATAAAATAAATAAAATAGACTACCTCCAGTGGTCACAGGTTCCATTCACTGTCGTAGCACATCACATGTATACTGTCATATTTTGTAAACAAATATGGCGTCTGGAAACTATTGGGTGCAAGGATCGTATAGCAGAAGAGAAAACATTATCGCAAAGTACAATGAATATTCATCGTAACAACATTATTACAGAATATTTTTTTATCCTTTACCACAGACAACAAGATTGGACTGAAGCTACCCCACAACATCAGCACACGAAACCCACTTCATCACACAGGTGTGTACAAAATTGAATGTTTGGGCTGTGACTGCTTCTACATAGGCCAGATCATTTGAGATTAGATTCAAAGAACACACGGCAGTACCTAAAAAAAAAAACCGCACATCAGCAATAGCCACCAACCTGCACACAGCAAAACACCCTGTTAACAATACAAGTATCAGCATCCAACACATCCAGCCGAAACGCAGAAAACTAGAAAACTTTGAAGCACTCCAAAAATACAAACACCAAACAAAACCACCTGAATCCATATTAAATGACAAAAACGACAATATTTACAATAGTATCATCTCTGTTTTCAGCAACTGCCTACATCATTAAAATTGCACACACACACACACACACACACACACACACGCGCGCGCGCGCGCGCGCGCATCTACCTTAATATTTACCATAAATATTTAGTTATGTTACAATGACAGCTACCAAGAGTACAAGAGATTGACCTCATTTACTTCTATATCTTCATAGCAACAGCTTGTACCCCTTTTCACCTTGAAATTAGATGTACCTCAACTACTTGCACAAATTGGACATCCATCTACATATTTGAAACCATTAGCCAATTTATTACCCCAGCCTTTAGGCATCTAACAGATTTAATCTTTAGACCCCCCCCCCCCTTTGCCACGTGAAGTTTGCTCTCATACAATCACTCTTTCCACTCTCGCTCTAGCTCTCAAAAATGTTCAAATGTATGTGAAATCTTGTGGGACTTAACTGCTAAGGTCATCAGTCCCTAAGCTTACACACTACTTAACCTAAATTATCCTAAGGACAATTACACACACCCATGCCCGAGGGAGGACTCGAACCTCCGCCGGGATCAGCCGCACAGTCCATGACTGCAGCGCCCTAGACCGCTCAGCTAATCCTGAGCGGCGCTCTAGCTCTCGCTTTCTCTTTCTCTCCCTCTGCCTCGAGCCCTTCATATCTATGTAATAATCCCGATCAAAATTGTTATTAATGTATAATTTTACCGCTGTTGCCAATATGATTTTTGTACTTAAAGTTTGTAACATTTCACCTGATTGTATAAACAGGTATGAAGTTAAGCTGTTTTAACATTTCATCTGATTGTATTAACGACTATGAAGCTTAAGCTAGTTTAACTTCTCGAAATCGGATTTGTATACCACATGAAGTATTTACTGAAACGCATGTATTCGACACCTAAAAATAAACACCTCCAACTCCTTTAAAAAATATTCTGCAATAATGGTGTTACGATGTATATTCTTTGTACTTTGCGATAATGTTTTCTCTTGTGCTTGCACCCAATAGTTTCCAGATGCCATATTTGTTTACAAAGTATGACAGTGTACATGTTAAGTGTTACGACAGTGAAAGGAACCTATGGCCACTGGAGGTTATTTTACTTTTTTTATATTTACCGTTAGATATACGTTTAATATTTTTGCCAAAGGAACCCAAAACCATGTTCTGAAATAGTGTTTTGTTTTCTCCACCAGACAGTCCCACAAGTTCCTCCAAACAATCGTAACGCAACACACACACAAATTTCATACTAACAAATGTAAATCCACCTGATGATGGGGGTTTAAACCTTTGAAACGCTTCGTGGAGATAATCAGTAACTGGTAACAGTAAACTTGTTGTTCCATTTAAAGTTGTTTCTTATAATTTCGATTGCTTCCGGTACTGGTATGTTTGTGTGGAGATTTGCAATATTAAAGGAAATAAATCAGTTATTTTGTGGTATTTCTGTATCCTTTACCGCATGTGCTAACGTTTTTGAGTTTTTTATTGTGCGTTTCCTGTTGTAGGTACGTAGGTTGCTTAGTAATATTTCATGTTTTTTACTTATACGACAAGCAGGATTGTCAGTAGAAGTTAATAATCAGACGAAATTGATTTAACTGTTTAGCTAGCGACGGCTGCGTGTGTAACGTTGGTGCCCGTGGATTAATGATGAAGGAAGATTTCTTTACTTGATCTGTTAATACTATATTACAGTTTTTAATAGATTTCTTTATATTGTGGCATACTTGGGAGTGGGGCTGTGTTGCAGTTCTCTGCTGTTGTCTTTCAAAACAGTTGTCACTTTGTTAACATATTCGTTGTGGTTTATAATAAGTATACCTTTATCAGATTTTACTGCTATTAGCATTTCGTGTTTGCAATTTCTGATTTATACTGCTGAAGTCTGTGGGTATTTCGCCTGTCTCATACATCTTGCTCACCAGGTGGTAGAGTTTTGTCATGACTGGCTCTCCCAAGGCCATCAGTAGTTCTAATGGAATGTTGTCTACTCCCGGGGCCTTGTTTCGACTCAGGTCTTTCAGTGCTCTGTCAAACTCTTCACGCAGTATCTTATCTCCCATTTCATCTTCATCTACATCCTCTTCCATTTCCACAATACTGTCCTCAAGTACATCGCCCTTGTATAAATCCTCCATATACTCCTTCCACCTTTCTGCCTTCCCTTCTTTGCTTAGAACTGGGTTGCCATCTGAGCTCTTGATATTCATACAAGTGGTTCTCTTCTCTCCAAAGGTCTCTTTAATTTTCCTGTAGGCAGTATCTATCTTACCCCTAGTGAGACAAGCCTCTACATCCTTACATTTGTCCTCTAGCCATCCCTGCTTAGGCATTTTGCACTTTCTGTCGATCTCATTTTTGAGACGTTTGTATTCCCTTTTGCCTGCTTCATTTACTGCATTTTTATATTTTCTCCTTTCATCAATTAAATTCAATATTTCTTCTGTTACCCAAGGATTTCTATTAGCCCTCGTCTTTTTACCTACTTGATCCTCTGCTGCCTTCACTACTTCATCCCTCAGAGCTACCCATTCTTCTTCTACTGTATTTCTTTCCCCCATTCCTGTCAATTGTTCCCTTATGCTCTCCCTGAAACTCTCTACAACCTCTGGTTTTTTCAGTTTATCCAGGTCCCATCTCCTTAAATTCCCACCTTTTTGCAGTTTCTTCAGTTTCAATCTGCAGTTCATAACCAATAGATTGTGGTCAGAATCCACATCTGCCCCTGGAAATGTCTTACAATTAAAAACCTGGTTCCTAAATCTCTGTCTTACCATTATATAATCTATCTGATACCTATTAGTATCTCCAGGATTCTTCCAGGTATACAACCTTCTTTTATGATTCTTGAACCAAGTGTTAGCTATGATTAAGTTATGCTCTGTGCAAAATTCTACAAGGCGGCTTCCTCTTTCATTTCCTCCCCCCAATCCATATTCACCTACTATGTTTCCTTCTCTCCCTTTTCCTACTGACGAATTCCAGTCACCCATGACTATTAAATTTTCGTCTCCCTTCACTACCTGAATAATTTCTTTTATCTCGTCATACATTTCATCAATTTCTTCATCATCTGCAGAGCTAGTTGGCATATAAACTTGTACTACTGTAGTAGGCATGGGCTTTGTGTCTATCTTGGCCACAATAATGCGTTCACTATGCTGTTTGTAGTAGCTAACCCGCACTCCTATTTTTTATTCATTATTAAACCTACTGCTGCATTACCCCTATTTGATTTTGTATTTATAACCCTGTAATCACCTGACCAAAAGTCTTGTTCCTCCTGCCACCGAACTTCACTAATTCCCACTATATCTAACTTTAACCTATCCATTTCCCTTTTTAAATTTTCTAACCTACCTGCCCGATTAAAGGATCTGACATTCCACGCTCCGATTCGTAGAATGCCTGTATTCTTTCTCCTGATAACGACGTCCTCTTGAGTAGTCCCCGCCCGGAGATCCGAATGGGGGACTATTTTACTTCCAGAATATTTTACCCAAGAGGACGCCATCATCATTTAATCATACAGTAAAGCTGCATGTCCTCGGGAAAAATTACGGCTGTAGTTTCCCCTTGCTTTCAGCCGTTCGCAGTACCAGCACAGCAAGGCCGTTTTGGTTAATGTTACAAGGCCAGATCAATCATCCAGACTGTTGCCCCTGCAACTACTGAAAAGGCTGCTGCCCCTCTTCAGGAGGTACAGGGGTACAGGGGGAAAAATGAATTGGAACCTCCGCCACCTTCCCCCCCCCCCCACCCTCCCCGCAGAATTTTTCAGTTGATGAGGCAAGGTGGAGACAGTCAGTGGGAGAGAAAGACAGATGAGACAGTGTACGTGAAAGAGTAGACAATGGAAGTGGGATACACTGCAAATCAGGGGGAGCAAAAGGAGGCAAGGGGAGAGAGATACTGACAGTATCAGTAGGAAATAGGTTGTGAGTAGGATGGCTCAATTTCGAAAAGAGGCTGGGCATGAGGGTTTAAAATATTCTGTGTTTGCACTCCAAAAGCTTTGGTGAGGAAGCTGTCCATTCTCCTGTCGGCGTTTTTTTAAAGAAGATCACATTCGTCTTTTTCGTGGCCAGACAAACATTTCTCGTATATGTAAATAGTTAACACAAAATAATTTATTTTATATTTCTTCTGGATCTTTTCTCAATTCACTGAAAACACTTGGCTAATGGTTTGTGTCCTAAATAGCAAAAATATTACTGGAAATATTTTACTGAATTTGCAGACCTTCCAGTTTTACGTAATCTTTGGCAGTTATTTTACGTTGTTTTCAACATATAAACCATCTTTCTTACCCATTTTCGATCACTGCAGTTTCACTTAGGGCATATTTGTATAGACATTAAGTGCCCATTATGCTGAGACAGCACGTTACAAAATTGTACTGGTGAAAAAAGTTGACTACAAGCATAGAACCCTTTCGATGACGCTAGAATCGTTGCCATGTATTCACCAAGTCAGTTAAAACTACACCTACGCCTTAGACCGGATATTACGTACATACTTTACATACATAATTACGTTAAATTTGAACCGTTGAAATGATACCTACAAAAGATTGGCTGTTCTCCGAGAATATCATCTTAAGAACATGTGGTATAAATTTAGCCATCTGCCATGAACAGAAATTATAGAAGTGGCGATCCCTACATCTGGTGCATTTCTCAGGCTTCCTCAGTAGCTGCCTAGGAACAAATAGCATTATTACAAGCCGCCTAAGGTCCAGTTATAACTGAAACAGTCTAATTTTTCACGTATTTCTTGTTATTTTGAACGAAGACGTTCGTCGCGCTCAGTTTTCTCTACTTGTGCAAATCTTTGCGAAATAAGTGTTCAGTATTTGAATTCACCTTAATATCATTTCAGTTGTCGATAAATTCGAAGAGTAACGCATGGATGAAAATGGTGAATAACGTAGATAGTTGGTACCTTCAGCTAGCTTAATATCACTAACACCTTTTTAAGAAGGGAACAGATACATAAGTCTACATAGAGTGCTATGGGTTACAGATCTTCAATAGACTATATAATAGCAAAAGACACGACGTGTAATAGGGTTCAAGATATAAACATACGCCGAGGAAGGATATCTGCTCTGATCACTGAACGGTCATCGGAGTAGCTACAACGATAGCTATGTGGAAGCAACTTACAGCAAGAAGATAAACATGGCTTGAGGGTGTCTTTAAGGCATGGTTCTCGAACAAGAAAATATTAGGACTTTTTATCAAAGTCGGCTACAGAAATATATGTTAGACACCCAGCTGTTCAGTATGTAGAGAAAGAATGATAAAATGTTAAAGAATGCACTGAAAGAGCTGCATATGGGGAAAAAGTGAAAGGACTAAGGATTTCGAATGAAATTATGGTGAAGGCGTTTGAAGAGAAAGGTAAAACTCACAGAAAACTGCAGCAGAATGAAACACCAGAAACTGAGATGTTATTTTGGGCTGCAGTTCATTTTGTGTGTTGTGTATTTCATCTACGTGATTACTCTGCTATTTACAATAAAGTGACTGGCACTTGTTGAATGTATGAATTATCTCCATCTACTAGCATTATTGTATCGTGAACATATGGATAGTAATATATAATTCTTTTAGCAAAGTGTTTTTCTTGATGAAAATTTTTTTTCCTCTCGTATTTAGGCATATATATACTGTTGTGCCACCTACATAGTTGAATGTAGTTCTGCTGTAATATTAATTTAATAGTAGTATGATTTAGTTAGCTCCTGTTTGTGATAATCACAGTTTTGGCCGGAATACTTGTATAAAGACAGCCAAAAGCAACAGTTTAGTCATTTAAAGTAAACACGATTCTGTACAATAGGTTAACGAATTCTTCACAGCAACTACATCACACATATAAACAGAGATCCTGTCTACGACTAACAATTTTCCATTTTTGGTATTTTAGTATCTTCTATTTTTTGTGCCAAGGATCTTGAGTTTCTTATTCAATATTTGCCGTTATATATATAAAATTTTGTCAGAAGATCGTTTAATTTTCTACTAACTAGATATGTAGGGCAATCTATGCTATTTAACACTGTATCTGCATGTATATCTACATAGATACTCTGCAACCCACCGTGCGGTGCGTGGCGGAGGGTACTATGTACCACAACTAGTCATTTCCTTTCCTGTTCCACTCGCACTCCATATGCACCCTAATTTCTCGTATTTTATTTTCGTGGTCCTCACACTCACTGTGTGTTGGCGGCAGTAGAATCGTTCGACAGTCAGCTTCAAACGCCGGTTCTCTAAATTTGCTCAATAGTGTTTCTCGAAAAGAATATCGCTTCCCTTCCAGGGATTCCCATTTGAGTTCCCGAAGCATCTCCGTAACACTTACGTGTTGTTCGAACCTACCGGTAACAAATCTAGCAGCCCGCCTCTGAACTGCTTCGGTGTCTTCCTTCAATCCAATCTGGTATGGATTCCAAATACTCGTGCGTTACTGAAGAACAGCTCGCACCACAATCCTATGTGTGGTCTCTTTACAGGTGAACCACTCTTTTCTAAAAGTCTCCCAACAAACCAAAGTCGACGATTCGTCTTCCCTACCACAGTTCTCACGTGTTCCTTCCATCTCATATCGCTTTGCAACGTTACGTCCAGATATTTAAACAACTTGACTGTATCAAGCAGAACACTTGTTATATTGTATCCGAAAATTACGGATTTGATCTTCTTACTCATCCGCATTAACTCACATTTTTCCACATTTAGGGCTAGCTGCCATTCCTCACACAATCTGAAAATTTTGTCTTTGCTGTCTTGTATCTTCCTACAGTCACTCAACTTCGACACCTTACCGTACACCGCAGCATCATCAGCAAACAACTACAGACTGCTGCCCACCCCGCGCACCAAATCGTTTAATCATTTATGTATATAGAGAGCAACAGCGGTCCTACCACACTTCCCTGCGGTACTCCTGACCATACCATGGTCTGGAGGTGTATCGGACGTGGTGGTTTATGTGTCTTTGATTGTCAATGTAAGCTATGTGTACTACGTTTCATCATTATACTTCCTCTTTTTCCTGGTCCATTAGGAGTATAGTAGTTCGTTTAACAACTTCCTTTGTTTGTGCCACGTATAGTTTGCGTGAATTTATTTGCTGTAAAGAAGTCGTTAACCTATTGTACATAATCGTTTTATTTTAAAATGACTAAACTGCTGCGTTGGCCTATCTTTATTCCTGTAGCGTTATTGATTCTCAGCATGTGATTTTTTTTTTTTGTTTTTGGTGTTATGTGGTCTCTATTCGTGTTACTATATTTTTCATGTTTGTATGTTATTTCTTTTTCCTCTGCGTTAACTGTTCTAAGGGATATTTCATTCTTTTGTTCTAACTGCCAATTTTTGTTAGGTCTATCACTACCTTTGTTGTTGCTATAAGAGACTTACTAGCTTTATCTACTAAATTTTGTTTCTACTCTGGGAACACAATTTCGGTTCTCTTATGAAACTGGAATGGGAAGGTTCCTCATGGGCATTGTGTTTCCATTAGGTGCTGAATTTTATTTTTATGTGTGGCTCTAATTTGATGGATAATGTAATCCACATACTTGTGTACAAATCTCGATATATGATCAAAGATGAATGAATTTGTACAATTACTAAGTTTTAAGTGAATGATTCCACATCTTGAATCAGATATATTTTGCTGCAGCCACAGTCTTGATCCCCAGTGCTTGACAGTAGGCATTAATTTGGATGTTAGAACAATGTTGAGGTTTATGTATGCTGGAATATTTTCTGTGTACATGACTTGTTGAATTTGATGCTTTCAGTTAAATTTGCCATATTTATTCTTAAGGGTACTGAATGATATTCTTCATTATATTAAAACTCTTAAGAACCAACAATTTGTAATCTTTTGACCGCACAGTGTTCTATAAGTCTTTTAAAGACATTATGTAATTACGATTCCAAAACGCTGGTACGTCGAATTCGTTATAGTAGCCATATTTGGGCAAATGTCCCTCGTCAGGCTATCTATAATTAAATGGTACATAATTCTGGTACAATATTTCTAACATTATCGCTAAATATTAATTAGAAAAAATTGTTATCAAATCTCTTACATTCACCAGGTGAGTCTGCCATCCATGCGTTATTATGGTTTTGTCACGGTCTCTTTGTTTTATTTACACTCCATTTGCATTCTTGAAGTCGTAATGGTTGGTTTTACTAGTTGTGGCTTTTATCTGATATAATTTTCAGACGTCTTCCTCTTTTTTAGAGCAATAATCATGTGACAGCTTATTTGACAAATGTACTAAAGATACTGTGTGGTTACAATCCTTTTTGTTTATCATAATTTCGCCGACCTTCCCTAGAGGTATCGTTGGTGCTATTATGTAATCTCTGGTTGTTTATTAATATTTTGTGTCTCTATCCGTTTCCTTGATTGACAATTTCAATAACGTTTTAGATGTATTATTTTTGTTTTGTGTCGATGTGTTGATTAAGTATTTTTGCTGGGTTTGACACAGATTCAAAGCTCGTTATTCCAATTTTATAACGGAACCGAAAATTTATTTGAGGTTGTATTCACACAGCAGGACCATAATTTACTAGATAAGGGACTAAAATGTAATATTGAACCTAAATTCACAATGAAGCTAAGAAGCATCTTATAATAACAACAAATGTAGCAATGGGCGTAGTATAAATACCAGTAACAAGACGAATCGAAATAGCCATTGGGACAGTCAATATAATAAAATAAGAAATAACATATGAACGTAAAATATGCGGTTATACAAATACAGACCACATAAAACCAAAATAAATCAACTATGAGCTGACAACCAGTAATGCTGTAGCAATAAAGGCAGATACAGATGATAGTTTGACCATTTTGAAACAAACAAACTACATTCGAAATGTTAACGACCTCTTTACAGCAAACAACATTACACAAAAAAGACACCCTACAAACAAGTACATAGCACAAACAAAGAAATTTGAAAAAACACTGTAGCACAGCCCTAACGGACTACGAAAAACAGGACGTATAGTGATGAAGCCTAGAACACCTACCTAATGTGGACAACCGAAAATGCGTACTGCACTAGCTCCGATCCATCCAGTGTTAGATGGCGTAGATACTTCTACATATCTAGTTGGTGGAAATGCGATGTTTTAGTGCCTGTACGAAGTTGCTTCGGACATGCATGCATGTCCCAATGAACACGCACTGTGGTGACTGCGGCATGGAATGTTTTCGCAGTTGCGAATATGGACATCCATCTACTGTATAGTAGATTAACGACACTGAAATTTGTACCGTATCGGGACTCGAACTCGGATTTCTCGGTTATTACGAACGGTCGTCTTACCATTAGGCTATCCGAGCATGACTCATGACCACACAAAAATTTCCATTTGTCATCAATATGTATCGGCAACATGTAATCATAAATTTATGATGTATATTTGCATCCAGTGGGACATTACAGTTCAAAGTCAACTGTTGGCGCATAAATACGACACCGCAGCGACTGTGTCGTTCAGAACCACGATGCCAGGTTCCACACAATCACTGCCATATCGTACTTATCCGCCAACACTGGACATGTGACATTCAATTACAATGTCTCTCCTGTATGGGAATACACATAACGATTGTACGATTACAGGCTGTTGATACGTGGCTGATGATGTTTGAAAGTTTGGTTCTGACCTTGAGTCATGCTCGGATAGCTTAATGGTAAGGCGACAGCTTGCGCTAAGTAGGGATTCTGGGTTCATGTACCGGTCTGCTACAAATTTTCATTGTTGTCATTACATTACGCAGATGATGGTTGCCCACAATCGCAACGACGAATACATTTCATGTGATTAGTCGAAAATTGAACAACGTTGCAACAAATTATATAGTCGACTGTCCAGTGTTGGCGCATAAATACGATACTGCAGTGCCTGTAAGAAGCAGACGGTCTCAAACAGTAACCAACACAACTGAAGACAACGTCCACTGATACAGTAACATGCCCATGACAGGCACTAACGAAATTATACTACTCTTTTTTCTAAGCAGAACTAGTGTCAGTTTAACAACAAAGTATGTACACAAACTGATAGAGTGGCTGTGGCATGTTATATAGCTCGCACAATTGTAGTTTTATTCTTAAATACGCTAGAAGAAAAAAATTTCAACAACAAAAACACTCTGACTGAAAAATTATATATTACTACAAACATGTTGATCACACAATAATGCTAGTGGATAGAGACAATTCAGACATCCGGCAGATATACAAAGATACACAAGACAATAAATGTACTGCATCACAAAATAAAATTTACAGTAGAACCAGAAAATAATTAGTCAATGTTTTCCTCGACCTTACCACAAAAAACGTTACCAACAGACACAAGTTTAAGATATACGAAAAGCCTACTGCAATGGACTATATTATTAAAACATCCCTCTGTCACCTAAAAATTCAGAAATATGCTTACTTTCACGCCATGATAAATAAAATAATAAACTTACCTTCTGAACACGGCTCTATTACAAAAAATTGAAATGCTACAATATATGGCACAGCAGAATGATTGTAATCTACAAGTAGCCACTAAACTATACAACAAAACATACTAAAACTATGTGCAAAGAAATAACACTTGCAAAAGAAACACCAGGCAAACAGAAATTCACATACATACCAACTGCAACATGGGAAGGGTATCTAATAATATTAACGCGTTACTACAAAATGCTAACACGACACGACACGATATTAGTTCACTAACTGAATCAACTAAAACGAAATTGCCACTTTACTGGAACACAGTAATACACTAAATTTAATACAAAGATTGCAATTCTACATAGGAAAGACAGGTAGGAACGACAGTATTAGATATCGCGAACACATTAAATAACGTGACAACAATCCAAGAATTTTTTTCCACCACATAAAAACCGAGCAACAGACGGCAGATTACTTAGAAGAATGTGTCCAAATCCTATATGTAACATCCAGAGGACCACTAATGGGCATTTCGGAAGAGATAGAAATCCGTTTACGTATACACACCTGCTCACTAAAAATATTTAATTAAAAAATAAACATAAAGAGTAAAATCACATCGAGAACTGTATTGAAATTATCTGTCAAGAAAACCAATAGAGACACAAAATATTACTCTCTTGGAGAGATGTCGGCAGAGAGAATGTAGTACGAAATGGCGAAGCAATTTCTGTGTCCCATCGTCAATGCGAGAGTGCGTGGGCTACAGTAAACAAGCAGCGGTGCATCGGTTACAAGCTGATGGCCACCCAGGAGAGGTTCCATGCGGTGAGCATAGCCGAATGCCAGACCCAGTATCATAGATATACACCAGCAAAATTTTCTCCGGAAATGTTATCGAGCCATTTGCAGTAGAGCGGCACCCATATGATGGAGATGCAATTCATGAGGGGAGCAATAGTGTCTTAAAGGGACGTCGGAAGACAGCCTATAGTATACAATAACAAAGCTGTTATAGGTTTCCATTCTCTATTGGATGGTGGAGGTTTTTACAGCTAGGATTAAAATGCACTCAACTTAAATCTTGTTGGATCCGGTTGACGACTAGGTCGTGTACCCTCGTGACCACAGCCCATCCATTCGGCAGTGCATGCGTGCCGCCAGCGGAGCCGGAGTGTTGTCACCCCACCCTCTTGGCTCCTCCGGTCCCCAAACGAACTGCTCACTCACACTGCTCGCCACCATCCACTGTATCGTTTAGCTGACATGGTTGCGGTTGTTTGTATTCTTCTAGTGTCGACTAGCGCCACTCGGTTTGGCAAGTGTTGCCTGTCCTAGTGGCAGCAGCGGCGTTATCGACAACTAGTGACTGTGGGCCTATCTTTGGGGTGACGTAGTTGTTCTTCCGGGTCGTGTGAGTGAGCAGTTCGGTTGGGGACCGGAGGAGCCAAGAGGGTAGGGTGACAACACGCCGGCTCCGCTGGTGGCACGCATGCACTGCCGAATGGAAGGGCTGTGGTCACGGTGGTACACGACCTAGTCGTCAACCGGATCCAACAAGATTTAAGTTGAGTGCATTTTAATCCTAGCTGTAAAAACCTCCACCATTGTGAGATTTCGTAATCTCCAGTGACTTGGGTTCGTGTTGCTGCTCGCAGTATCGCCAAGGCGAAGAGCAGAGTGTGGCGTGCTTTGGGAAGGCGAATCTAATTAGCTTTCCCCTACTTCTTGTTACTAATTGCTGCAGTCTATGTGTTACTATTTGTTAAGTTTAACCAGCGATATTTTTTCCTGCCTGGTGGCCGCTAACGCCCCAGTGACCTGCCCTGGAGGTTAGTGTATGTAACGGTAGTGTACGTATCCTCGCCTTGCCGCTGTTGTCCGGTAAAGCTTGTAGTTTTGACAGTTTCCTTGATTTGTAGGTCGGTTGTTGTTTCCTCTACTCTGGTAGTAGTGGTTACTTTCTCCGTTCGAACGCTCTAAACACAGCATTCTGAGGACGTAGTGCTGGCCGGCGGTTCCGGCTTTGGCGTGATGATCCACCGATGCCTTAGTTATCGGAGTTCGGTAGCTTCAGCAGATTATCATTAGTCATTCGTTAGACTGCCACTAGTCTGAGTTACCGTCTTGTGAAGCGAATGCAACTCTGGACTGCCTTTCTCATCGCTCGCTAAAGTGTTCCTACTCAGAGGTCGATTCCTGGAGCATCGTCTGTGGCTAGCCCTTGTGTTTTATTATTGTGTTATTATTTTATTATTACCAAGTTACCATCATTTGTCTCTCCTATTTGGTGATCTGCTGCTTATTCTTTGAATTAACCTCGCTATTATATTTCCTGTTTTATTGTATGTTTCGAAATTTTTCAAATATAATTGCCATTCTTGGCGTTACAGCAAGTTTAAACGGTTGTGCTACCAAGTTTACTATCATTTTGTCTGACCTGTTTGGTGACAGTTGCCTGTCTTTTAAATTAATTTTTGCTACTGCCTTTCTGTTTGACAGTATGTTTGTTAAATTTTTTTAATAATTGCCATTCTTGGCGTTAAAGGCCTTCTGCCGTGATTGTCGCTACTTGTCTTAAAATTTTAATTTGGCAATTGTATTTTAGCAGTTAACCTTTAAGACCTTGTTGGTTTGTTTTCGATATTTTAATAACTGTAGTTTGTAAGTTGCAGCAAGTTAAACAATTCCTAATTTATTGCCATTAAGGCCTTCAGCCGTGAGTGTCGTTACTTGTCTCACAATTTTAATTTCGCAATTGTGTTTTTGCAGCGAGCTTTAACACCTTGATCAATTGTCTTTTATATTTTAATAACTGTAATTGTAAGTTGGAGCAAGTTTAATCAGTTCTTAATTTATTGCCATTAAGGCCTTCAGCCGTTAAACCATTCTTAAATTACTGCCAATATTTTAATTTGTTGTTGATTTTAAATAAATTGTGTGTGATTAAAAGAAAAGCCAACCAATAGTAACTGATTACGGCCCCATCCACAATCGTAACCGAATCCTGCCTTCCTTGACTACCAGGTCTCAGCAATTTCTGTGTCCCACCGTCAATGTGAGGTTGCGTGGGTTACAGTAGACTGGCAGCGGTGTGTCGGTTACAACTTACTGGATTACTGGACACCTAGAAGAGGTAGCACGCGATGACAATAGGCGAATGCCAGTGACAGTATCATAGGTGCCTTTATTATTATTATTATTATTATTGGTTTGATGCGGCACTCCACGAATTCCTCGCCTGTGCCAACATCTTCATCTCAGAGTAACACTTGCAACCTACATCGTTCCCTCATGTCTTAACAGATGTCCTATCATCCTGTCCCTTCTCCTTATCATTATTTTCCACATATTCCTTTCCTGTCAGATTCTGCGTAAAACTTAGCCATTCCTTACCTTATCAGTCCACCTAATTTTCAACATTGATCTGTAGGACCACATCTCAAATGCTTCGCTTGTCTTCTGTTCCGGTTTTCCTGCAGTCCATGTTTCACTACCATACAATGCTGTGCTCCAGACGTACAATCTCAGACATTTCTTCCTTATATTAAGGCCGATATTTGATATTAGTAGACTTGGCCAAGAATGCCTTTTTTGGCATAGCTAGTCTACTTTTGATGTCCTCCTTGCTCCGTCCGTCATTGGTTATTTTACTGCCTAGGTAACAGAATTGCTTAACTTGAATCTACTTCGTGACCATCAATCACGATCTCGCTGTTCTCATTTCCACTACTTCTCATTACCTTCATATTTCTTCGATTTACTCTCAATCCATACTGTGTACTCATTAGACTGTCCATTCCATTGAGCAGATCATGCAGTTCTTCTTCGTTTCTCTCAGGATAGCAATGTCATCAGCGAATCGTAACACTAATATCCTTTCACCTTGAATTTTAATTCCACTACTGAACTTTCCTTTTATTTCCATCATTGCTTCCTCGATGTACAGATTGAACAGTAGGGGAGAAAGGCTACATTCATGTTTTACATTTTTTTAATACGAGCACTTTGTTCTTGGTTGTCCACTCTTATTATTCCCTCTTGGCTGTTGCATATTGTATATGACCCGTCTCTCCCTATAGCTTACACCTAGGATCCTCAGAATTTCGAACATCTTGCACCATTTTACAGTGTCGAACGCTTTTCCAGGTCGATAAATACTATGAACGTGTCTTGATTTTTCTTTATTCTTGCTTCCATTATTAAGCGCAACGTCAGAATTGCCTCTCTCGTGCCTTTACTTTCCCTAAAGCCAAAGTGATCGTCATCTAGCGCATCCTCATTTTCCTTTTCCATTCTTCTGTGAGCCATGGCAACTGGCGTTAGTTACGCTCCACTTGCGTCGCTGATGTCGATTGTCGTCTGGTCTTGTATCTCTCACTGCTCCTCCTTTGGCTTTCCGGCTTGGCGTGGCTCTTTCCGGTCGGCGTTCAACGAGGCCACATGTTTTGAAGGCAGGCCCTCGTCTCCATCCGCTGTGCCTAGGCCTCGCCGTTTCGCCGCCTTCTGGGTGTACCGTGATGATAGTCGACGAGTTTGCGTGTGAAACGGTGGCAGGTCCGTCATCTCAGGCTGGACATCTTCTCATCGCATAATTGGAACCATTAAGTTTGTATGATTCATATTCTGCTGTTAACCTGTGATGATTTGTGGAACTGATGGTGGCATGTTGTATCTGCCGGATATTCGATAAGGATGGTTCTGAAAAAGAGTGTTATACTGAACGTATGAGGTCTAAGGCTTCTAAGTGTTGTTTCCGCGGAGCGGAGTCAAATTATTTCGGCAAATTCAAAAGGGAATAGAGTTTTACTGCTTGTTTTAAAGGTCCCTTACAGTGTTAATTTGATGTATGTCAACTAGTGTGTTCTTTGCCCTGTTTTGGTTTTAGACTTTCTTTTAATATGATGGGCAGAGTTAAGTCAGTGTAATTGTAATTGTTCTTTTATTCGGTAAATATTTCAGTTTCGTTTTTGATTATGTTTCAGATAGTCACGTAGTTACTAAACCTTGCACGGTCTTGAAAAAGGTCAGTTACGAGTTGAATTTGTCTGCCGCGTGAATTATTTGCTGTAGCAGAAATCGTCTGGTACGTGGGGCAGATGGGGTTTGTCGCCTTCTTCGAAATAGCTTGTCGGTTCCTATCTACTCGTTTGTTGCGAGTACCACCGTGTATAAGCCGCGCTCCCACCCTTTAGTTAAATGTCCGGCGTGTCCTCTGGGACGGACGAGATCTTTTCATGAGTAACTCAAGGCGAATCATTAGCGTGGTGCAAATTTTGGTTACGTAAGCCATAAACTTAAGTGTGCTTATGGTGGTGACTGTCTGTGACCCTTTTGCAATCAGATCTAATTATCTTTAGATACACTCTTTGTTATATTAATTCATGATCCACTCACATAGTTTTTCTAAGTTTGGTGAAGGACAAGCGACCGAAATTTAAAGACTTGATCTTTGATAATTCCATTCGTATTTATTTTTTATTTTATTTATTTATTTATTATTTTTTTTTTGGAAAAGGGGGCAGACGTTCAGTCAGTTGTACACTTTCTTAAGCGGACAAAGGTCCGAATTAAATTTTGTTATTGTGGTTCTTAAATTCTGTAATAATGAAATTTGTTCTTTAGTTGAAATTAAAATTATGTACCAACCACAAGTTTGTCCCTCAGCAAAGATCCCTGGATTCCTATCTGCTTTGAGTAGCTGTGATGAAATGGCAATTTTGGTTTCTCTAGCACGTAACTTGAGCAGTCACACAGCTCAACTGGTAGCGGAACTAATAAAGGGGGGAGGGGATTACTTTCCTACCCTTAGTGTTGGTGAAAGCTGATAACTGTCTGTTAAATTTAGCTAATACGTTTTGCTGTTTCACAAAGTTGCCCAGCTTGGGTGGACGGATCTGCCCTGCAATTTCATATCTGCGCCGCGAGCGTTTAATTTACGAGCTGCGCTCACGCGGTTTGCCCGTGGAGGGCAGTGTTGACGGTCTGGCGCCGCGGCTCCGGCGGCGGGGGCGGATATTCCGGTCTCCCTTCCTGTCGATTACCTTGCTAGTGTGTGTGAGTGGCTTGCACGCATTAAAGTGTCGGTGGACGACACTGGTCGTACACTCGACTTTTTAAGATCTTCTCAAGTTACGGAGAGGCAAATTCGCCGCATGCAGGCTCACCTAACTCACTATAATAACTGTTTAACGAATTTATCGATTTTCCATCTCAGTGACCCAATGCAGCAACTTCGAAATCAAATTGTTTGTGACGTTCGTGATTTGCACGCTTCTACCGTAGCTTTTGCTTTGGGTGCGGGAAATTTGGGAGACGAGCCAGTTGTACAGAGTAAAGATAAAGGTGTGGGAGTGCAATGTAAAACTGTGTATTCTGATTGTTTTTTGAAATTGCCGAATCCTATTGTAAAAGTGTTTGAAGGGATTTCAGAATTATATATTGAAACTTTAGATCATATTCAGGAAATGTTGTGGTTGCTAGTCCGGTTACAAGTTCATGTTGATGCATTGGGGGTGGAGCATTGCGTAATTTTGTCTTTATTGTATCCGATGGGTCGAGAGTGATTTGGCAAGATCTTAGTGGAGGAGTTGCAGAATCAAGAAACATTGGTTGAAATCCGTCGGAAAATTTTAGGGAGAAAGCTCTCGCCTCGAATATGGGTACAGTTGGAGCGCGATTTCTATTGGAGGATACAAGCCCAATATTTCATCTTGACATGTCGGTATCAGAAAGAGATAATACTGAACATCTGCCTGAGGGGATGCGACCTAAAGATTGTTCACGCTTAACTTTTGCGCAGCGTCCCACTTCATTGGCACAATTCTAGCAGCTATTTCATTACGTAGAAAAGGTCTCGCTAGTTGATGATCAACGTCCGCAATGCCAAATTAAACAACCCTGCGTGGTAAAATCTAGTGGTGATAGAGACAGGGGGTCCTATAGTCCTCGCGTGTTACGAAGTCATCGTTGCCAAGCTACCGACCTCTTAGTCGGCAGTGTCCCACGTCCAGGAGCCCTAGGCCGGAAAGCTGACGCCAGAGGCGAGGCAAGGGTAGCAAAGGTCGTAAGTGGCCTTTGAATTTTAAGGCGATTACGGATGTGAGTCGTTCTCCGTTGCCATGTTTGTGCTCGGATTGGAGATGAGCCTGTTTGTACTTTAGTTGATTCCGGTAGTTCGGTATCTCTAGTTGACCAGACGTCGTATCTACAATTCCCAAATTTCTAAATTTTCCTTACCACTCCCTCCTGCGCAAAGGTGTCGGGTTGCAGACTGAGTGAGTTGCTTTTGGCAGGGTAGGTGCGCGGTTATTTGCACATTAATGGGTTTTCCTGGCCACATAACTTTATCATTGCTAGTAATTTGAAGATTGCCGTGATATTGGGATGCGAGTTTGCGCGACGTACCAGGTTGGTTGATTACGTGGCCGGTGTTTTCCATTAGAAATTTACTCCTGCTTCTGTCTTGTCGCTTTGTTCGTGTAATCAGTCGAGGGAGACCAGTGTCGACTTCAAATGGTTCAAATGGCTCTGAGCACTATGGGACTTAACTTCTCAGGTCATCAGTCCCCTAGAACTTAGAACTACTTAAACCTAACCAACCTAAGGACAGCACACACATCCATGCCCGAGGCAGGATTCGAACCTGCGACCGTAGTGCTCGCGCAGTTCCAGACTGTAGCGCCTAGAACCGCTCGGCCACTTCGGCCGGCCAGTGTCGACTATTTGGGTAATGTGCAGGTGGAGATGGGCCATCTTTCCACCGAGCAAGTGCGGGCTTTGAGACAGGTCCTTGATCGGTACCCAGAGGTGTTGTCCGAGCGTTTAAGCGAGACGAGACTGTTGGAGCACGAGATAATCTTGACAGACAGTGTTCCTGTCCACCAGGTGCCGTATAGATTATCACCTCCGAAGATGGGGATATTAAAGCAAAAAAATTAATAGAATACTTCAGGAAGGGGTAATTAGGCCATCCACTTCGCCGTACGCTGCACCCGTTTTCTTGGTTCCGAAAAAACAAGGCAAAGATTTTCATGTTGTTAGAGACTACAGTGTTAACAAGAAGGTAGTCCTGGAGTCTGAGCCACTTCCAGATTTAGACAATAGTTTCACCTTATCTTCTGGCGTGATTTAAACCAGGCGTATTACCAAATTCCCCTATCGGAAGTGTCGAAGCCGGTCACAGCATTTTGCACCGACCGGAACCTTTTCGAATTCAATCGAGTTCCCTTTGGTTTGGCTACGGGTGCCGCTGTACTATCTCGTTTACTAGATGCCATTCTGGGCGATCTGAAATTTGTCTGCGTGTATAATTGCCTTGGATGTAGTGCTTCATAGTCGAATCCTAGATTCACATAAGTGATCTGGATCGAGTTTTTGCGAGCTTACATTCGGCTGGGCTAACCGTCAAAGCCTCTAAGATTACTCTTTTTAGGTTGCAATTTCGTTTTCGGTACACTTGGTCTCGGCTAAGGGGGTCAGCATTGATCAGGAAAGAACTGTTTTGCACCAGTTCCCTCCTCCGTGGAATAAGAAGGAAATAGACTGTTTTGTGGTAATGGCGAATTTCTTTCGCAAGTTCATACCGAATTTTGCCCAATTATCTGTTCCCCTCAACGATCTTCGTAAGAAGGATAGGGAGTTCCTTCGGGGCGACGCCCAGCAAATTGCCTTTCAAGAAATTAAGGCTGCGATTTCTGCTCCACTCGTATTGGGTGTACCGAATTTCGATAAGAACTGGCTCTTCCAAACTGACGTTCCCATTCGGGTACTGCAGCCGTCTTATTCCAGGAGGAGAGAAAAAGGAGGCCCTTAGCCTATGCGCCTCGCCGTTTGTCTGGTCCCGTGTCTAATTATTCTGTTTATGAACTGGAGGGTCTGGCAGCTGTATTTACCTTAGAGAAGTTCCACTTTTATCTTGAGCATAAGCAAATTTCTCTTCGAGACAGATAACCAGTCTTTCAGCTCGGTTCTGGCTAGGCCACGAGAAACCGGTCGAATTGTTCGCTGGACTGTGGGTATTTCAGCATTTCGTTATGACGTCAAACATATTAAGCGTTCCGGTAACGCAGTTGTATGTTTACTGAGGAGCCTTCTGAGGCCCCAAGATCTGAACCGCAGTGTGTGGTGGGAGCTATATTGTCGGATATTTTGCGACCTGCAAGAAAAGCAGTCGGAGGACTCGGTCTGGGGACCGGTGAGGGAGAAGTTAATGGCAGGGCAGCTTTTTCCGGGTTATTGTCTCAGTCGTGGTGTACTTTGCAAGCAGGTGGCAAGAACCAGCGGTTAAAGGTTTTCTTGCCGATGTGATCGGTACCTATGGTATTTAAGTACTCTCATGAGTCTGTAGTTGGCCATTTAGGCCTGTATAAGACCTTAGCCAAGGTACGTGAAACATTTTTTTGGCCCTCACTGTATCGCGACGTGCGTCGTTTGGTTGCAAGTTGTCAGGCATGTAAAAGGGCGAAGCCCAACTCGGGCGCCCCTCACGGGCTGTTACAATCCCGAAGGGAAGGATACCCTCTCGATAGTCTTTATTGATTATATCGGACCGTTGCCGCGGACTAGAAGGGGTAACAAGTACTGATTGTAGTTCATGCCTTCTCTCGCTTTGTGTGATTGCTACCAACTCTTAGGGTTACGGCTGACATTACCACTCACCAGGTAGCTAGAGTAATTTCATGGTTTGGGCCACCTAAATCCTTGGTGAGAGACAATTCCCAGGCCTTCTTATCGAAGATCTTTAAGGCCTTTTGTTTCAACCACGGGATCAAACATATTACCACCCCACCATATTATCCGAAGGCGTCCTTTGCGGAGAGGATGAACAGGAATTTACAAGCGGCCTTGACTATATACCATTCAAAGTCACAGAGTGGATGGGATTTGCGTCTTCCCTGGCTTAATCAGGCATTTAATTCCGCGAAACATGAGGCCACTGGTGTCGCAACCAGTGCGTTGATGTTCAGGTACTCTGTTAATTCTCCCCTCTCGAACTTGTTTGTTGGCAGTATCGATCACTCCTAAAGGTTTGACAGAAAATTCTCAGCGGGCTCGAAATATATATTTATCGGACAGTCGACTGGAAAAGAGCTACAATAAAGAGCGAAAATTCGATTCTGTATTTATTCGCAACTTGGCCGCTCCCATGGGTCAGGATGTAAAGGGGAAGCGTAAGCCGAGATATCGTGGGCTGTGCCGAATCAAATGGTTCAAATGACTCTGAGCACTATGGGACTTAACTTCTGAGGTCATCAGTCCCCTAGAACTTAGAACTACTTAAACCTAACTAACCTAAGGACATCACACACATCCATGCCCGAGGCAGGATTCGAACATGCGACCGTACCGGCCACGCGGTTCCAGACTGTAGCGCCTAGAACCGCTCGGCCACACCGTCCGGCTCGTGCCGAATCTTTAAGATTCTTAGTCCAGTGAATTTCCCGGTAAAGAAGCTTAGCTAGGGTAGGGTTTCCAGAGTACAGTTAAGCCAGGTTAAGTTGGCGTGAGGGTTTTTTGATGTTAGCCCCCCTGGCGGGTTGTTCTAGAATAGGACGAGGTTGAGCTAGGTATGCTCCACTTGCGTCGCTGATATCGACACTCGTCTGGTCTTGTATCTCTGACTGTTCCGCCTTTGGTTCTGCGGCTTGAAGTGTGGCCGGGGGGCTCTCTCCGGTCGGCGTTCAACGAGGCCACGTGTTTTGAAGGCAGGCCCTCGTCTCTATCCGCTGTGCCTCGGCCTCGCCGTTTGGCCAGGCGCCGGGTGTACGGTGCTGATAGTCGACGCGTTTGAGTGCGAAGCGGCGGTGGGACAGTCACCTCAGGCTGGACATCTTCTCATCGCGTAACTGTGAGCATTAAGTTACGTATGATTCATATTCTGCTGTTAACCTGTGATGATTTGTGGAACTGATGGTGGCATGTTGTATCTGCCGGATATTCGATAAGGATGGTTCTGAAAAAGTGTTATACTGAACTTACGAAGTCTTAAGGCTTCCAAGTGTTGTTTCCGCGGAGCCGTGTCTAATTATTTCAGCAAATGCAAAAGGGAATAGGCTTTTACTGCCTGTTTTACAGGTTGTTTGCAGTGTTTGTTTGATGTAGTATGTTAGTGTGCTCTTCGCCCAGTTTTTGTTTTAAACTTTCTTTTAATATGAAGGGCAGAGCTTTAAGTCAGTGTAATTGTAATTGTTTTTTTATTCGGTAAATGTCTGTCTAGTTTTCGATTATGTTGCAGATAGTCACGTAGTTAGTAAGCCTTGCATGTTCTTGAAAAAGGTGAATCACGAGTTGAATTTGTCTGCCGCGTGAATTATTTGCTGTTGCAGAAATGGTCTGGTATGTGGGGAAGATGGGGTTTGTCGCCTTGGCGGCAGTCTGAGATCGTGTGTGTTAGGCGTGTTTTCTGACTTGCAGCCTGATAATCTTGGAAATTGCGTGTCGGTTCCTTTCTACTCGTTTGTTGCGAGTACCACCGTGTATAAGCAGCGCTCCCATCCTTTAGTTAAATATCCGGCCTGTCCTCTGGGACGGACGAGATATTTTCATGAGTAACTCAAGGCGAATCATTACGTAAGCAATGGACCTAAGTGTGCTTATGGTGGTGACTGTCTGTGATCCTTTCCCAATCAGATCTAATTATTATCTTTAAATATACTGTTATATTAATTCATGACTCAATAACATAGTTTTTCTAAGTTTGGTGAAGGACATGCGTCCGAAATTTAAAGACTAGATCTTTCGTAATTACATATGTATTTTTGTTAAAAAAAAGGGGGCAGATGGTTAAATTTAGTTGTAAATTTTCTTAAGCGGACAAAGGTCCGAATGAAATTTTTATATTGTTAATCTGAATCTGTAATTCCGTAATAATGAAATTTGTTCTTTAGTTGAAATTAAAATTACGTACCAACCACAAGTTTGTTCATCAGCAAAGATCCCTGGATTCCTATCTCCTTTGAGTAGCTGTGGTTAAATTGCAATTTTGGTTTCTGTAGCACGTAACTTCAGCAGTCACGCAGTTCATTCTGTATATTATTCTTGTAAGCAACTTGGATGCATGAGCTGTTAAGCTGATTGTGCGATAATTCCCGAATTTGTCAGTTCTTGCCAACTTCGGAATTGTGTGGATGATGCTTTTCCGAAAGTCAGATGGAATGTCGCCGGGCTCATACATTCTATACACCAACGTAAACAGCCGTTTTGTTGCCATTTCCCCCAATGATTTTACAAATTCTGATGGAATGTTATCTATCCCTTCTGGCTTATTTGATCTTAAGCCCTCCGAAGGTCTTTTAAATTCTAATACTGGATCCCCTATCTCTTCTAAATCGACTCCTGTTTCTTTTTCTATCTCATCACACAAATCTTCATCATAGAGGCTTTCAATGTATTCTTTCCACCTGTCCTCTCCCTCTGTAATTAACAGTGGAATTCCCGTTGCGCTCTTAATGTTACCACCGTTGCTTTTAATGTCACCAAAGGTTGTTTTGACTTTCCTGTATGCTGATCCTGTCCTTCCGACAATCATTTCTTTTTCGATGTCTTCTCATTTCTCCTGCAGCCGTTTTGTCTTATCATCCCTGCACTTCATATTTATTTCATTGCTCAGCGACTTTTTTTCCTGTATTCCTAAGTTTCCTGGAATATTTTTGTACTTCCTCCTTTCATCAATGAATTGAAGTTTTTCTTCTGTTACCCATGGTTTCTTCGCAATTATCTTCTATGTACCTATGTTTTCCTTCTCAACTTCTGTGATGGCCCTTTTTAGAGATGTCGATTCCTCTTCAACTGTACTGCCTACTGAGCTATTCCTTATTGCTATAACTATAGCCTTAGAGAACTTCAAGCGCATCTCGTCATTTCTTAGTACTTCCGTATCCCAATTCTTTGCGTATTGATTCCTTGTTGACTAATGTCTTCAGCCTACTCTTCATCACTACTATATTGTGATCTGAGTCTATATCTGCTCCTGGGTACGCCTTACAATCTAGTGTCTGATTTCGGAATCTCTGTCTGACCATGGTGTAATCTAACTGAAATCTTCCCGTATAACCTGGCCTTTTCCACATATGCATCCTCGTCTTGTGATTCTTGAACAGGGTATTTGCTATTACTAGCTGAGACTTGTTACAGAACTCAATTAGTCTTTCTCCTCTCTAATTCCTTGTCCCAAGCCCATATTGTTCTGTAATCATTTCTTCTACTCCTTCCCCTACAACTGCATTTCAGTCCCCCATGACTATTAGATTTTCATCCCCTTCACATACTGTATTATCCTTTCAATATCGTCATACACTTTCTCTATCTTTTCATCTCCAGCTCGCGACGTCGGCATATATATCTGAACTGTCGTCGGTGTTGGTTTGCTGTCTATTCTGATAATAACGACCCTGTCACTGAACTGCTCACAGAAACACACTCTTTGCCCTACCTTCCTATTCATTACGTATCCTACTCCTGTTACACCACTTTCTGCTGCTGTTGATATTACGCTATACTCATCTGACCGGAAATCCTTGTTTTCTTTCCACTTCACTGACCTCTACTTTATCTAGATTGAGGTCTTGCATTTCTCCTTTCATATTTTCTAGTTACCCTACCATGTTCAAGCTTCTGAAATTCCACGCCACGACTCGTAGAACGTTATCCTTCCATTGATTATTCAATTTTTTTCTCATCATAGATGACTAACAGAATGTCTCCAATAGACCTCAAAGGTTATGCAACAGCGCAACACCCGTCTGATGGATATGCAACTCGTGAGGGGAGCATTAGTATCCACGAGAGACGTCGGCAGAGAGCCTATAATATGCTGTGGCGAAGCAATTTGTGTGTCTCATCGTAAATGTGAGGATGCCAGGGTTACAGTAAAAAGGCTGCAAGCTGCTGGACACCCAGGGGAGGTCCCGTGCCGTCACCGCAGTGGAAGGCCTGCGCCAGTATTACAAATATACTACTGCAGAATGGCTCGGATAATGTACTCGAGGCACATGTAATAGCGCAGAGATGGAATTCCTGTGGGGAGCATTAGTGTCTTGCATACACCGATGCCCAGTGCAGGCTTGGCACTGACAAGTCAGCTGTACAGTTTGCGCATAGACTTTGCCAAGTGCAATGGCGTCACGCCAAATGCTTGGTGCGAACTACACCCCAGTGACCTTGTTGTAGTAATCGATGCACAGTGCGCAGGAGGCCTGGGGAATTACAATAACTGATTGTTCATTGTTGGTGCGAAGCAAAATGACACCTTGGCGAACTGCAAGGGCGTGGCGATGCGCTAATTATCAGCAAACCACAGAGCAACGTATCTGTCTGGCCGAACACGGGCAACCAGTGCAGATGTTGTGCAACAGAATCTGCAAATCAGGATTCGCTTCTGTGAGTTGGGTATTGTTCTAGTAATTAAGCGGGAAGCTGTGCAAAGCATCAGTTTTTTTGAACATCTGTGTAGGAAGAAACAGAGGACACGTCGAACGCAGAATGTTGGCCAACGTGGAGACGAGGAAGGGCGTCTTCACTGTCACGCTCAGAAGTCAGCCAGTTCACACAGCCTCTCACAGCCTCTCGTTGACAAAACAGCAGCCCACCGTTGTAGCTTCTGTACTGTTCGAGCTACGATTGACGATTGACTGAGAAGAGTTAACAGACTGTAGATGTTTTTGTTTAGTCAATAAGTAAATTTTTTACCAAAAATATAGTGGGGCAACTCTGAGAGTAGCAGCAGCCTGTCTTTCAGTTTGCTAATAATTACACTTAGCTTTATTGAACAACTTCTAAGCAATGACAGGCGGCCTGTCAGCAGAAGCACATTTCTGGAACAAAGCTGAACCGATGCCACAAAAGGAAGCATCCACAGCTTCTTATTGAATCTAAAAAGGGCTAAATCGTACATAAAGGACTAAAAGTACTAGGACTTCTATAGAAAAAGTAGTTGCTAAAGAGGGTTTTTGCAAAATAACACTGTTTTTGAATATATTTTCTGAATTAATATTGAAGAAAATCAATAATTTGGCTTCGCGCATTTTGATGAAAGAAATACCGTAATTTATACACTGCATTGAAAACAGGAATGTGCATGTACTCAATGTGTCACCACTCTGCTGCATAGGTGATACTTGATCTACATACTGTCGCAGGTCGGAATGTGTAAGAAATAGTCAGCACGGAGTCCAGCACTGTGGATGACGCATTATCACCTTGCGTATATATCCATATGTTGCTGCGTTGTCAAACCCAGCCAGCCTTTACTCAAATACATCCGACAATAGACACATACATTAAAGGAACAAATTGGTGACACTTGGGTCTGTATATTTTTGTAGTACTAAAAAAATGTTGCGTGGTGTCTTGATTTGCATTGAGTACTGTGATTTAACTGTAATTTTGTCAGACCTAAACAGAAATTGTCAGGAATTGGTCTTTTCCGGCAGTGTATTGTGCAAGACACCAGTTTCACAACGGATGGCCTGATGACACTTTCCCAAGCCTGTTAAGGTCACTTGCTAGCGAATATGCTTCAAAAATTCGATTTTTTTCCATCTCAAATCAATATTTAGAGTTTTGTGAACAAAATTGTAGTTAAATGAATCGACTCGGACATCGGGAACATCTTTAAAACAAATTTAAATACACCCCTGGAAATGGAAAAAAGAACACATTCACACCGGTGTGTCAGACCCACCATACTTGCTCCGGACACTGCGAGAGGGCTGTACAAGCAATGATCACACGCACGGCACAGCGGACACACCAGGAACCGCGGTGTTGGCCGTCGAATGGCGCTAGCTGCGCAGCATTTGTGCACCGCCGCCGTCAGTGTCAGCCAGTTTGCCGTGGCATACGGAGCTCCATCGCAGTCTTTAACACTGGTAGCATGCCGCGACAGCGTGGACGTGAACCGTATGTGCAGTTGACGGACTTTGAGCGAGGGCGTATAGTGGGCATGCGGGAGGCCGGGTGGACGTACCGCCGAATTGCTCAACACGTGGGGCGGAAGGTGTAGGTGCCCGTCGACCTGGGACCGGACCGCAGCGACGCACGGATGCACGCCAAGACCGTAGGATCCTACGCAGTGCCGTAGGGGACCGCACCGCCACTTCCCAGCAAATTAGGGACACTGTTGCTCCTGGGGTATCGGCGAGGACCATTCGCAACCGTCTCCATGAAGCTGGGCTACGGTCCCGCACACCGTTAGGCCGTCTTCCGCTCACGCCCCAACATCGTGCAGACCGCCTCCAGTGGTGTCGCGACAGGCGTGAACGGAGGGACGAATGGAGACGTGTCGTCTTCAGCGATGAGAGTCGCTTCTGCCTTGGTGCCAATGATGGTCGTATGCGTGTTTGGCGCCGTGCAGGTGAGCGCCACAATCAGGACTGCATACGACCGAGGCACACAGGGCCAACACCCGGCATCATGGTGTGGGGAGCGATGTCCTACACTGGCCGTACACCACTGGTGATCGTCGAGGGGACACTGAACAGTGCACGGTACATCCAAACCGTCATCGAACCCATCGTTCTACCATTCCTAGACCGGCAAGGGAACTTGCTGTTCCAACAGGACAATGCACGTCCGCATGTATCCCGTGCCACCCAACGTGCTCTAGAAGGTGTAAGTCAGCTACCCTGGCCAGCAAGATCTCCGGATCAGTCCCCCATTGAGCATGTTTGGGACTGGATGAAGCGTCGTCTCACGCGGTCTGCACGTCCAGCACGAACGCTGGTTCAACTGAGGCGCCAGGTGGAAATGGCATGGCAAGCCGTTCCACAGGACTACATCCAGCATCTCTACGATCGTCTCCATGGGAGAATAGCAGCCTGCATTGCTGCGAAAGGTGGATATACACTGTACTAGTGCCGACATTGTGCATGCTCTGTTGCCTGTGTCTATGTGCCTGTGGTTCTGTCAGTGTGATCATGTGATGTATCTGACCCCAGGAATGTGTCAATAAAGTTTCCCCTTCCTGGGACAATGAATTCACGGTGTTCTTATTTCAGTTTCCAGGAGTGTACATGTTGGTACGCGGCAACGACCATGTTTCCCCTGCGCTCGGATTTCAAATGGCGTCATTATAGTTTTGCCACTTCGAAAATATACACTGCGTAATCGTTTTTTTGAGTTGGCAGGCCTGTTGGCACAAACGCTTTCCGATGCTCCTTCGTATATCCATGGTTTTCCAAAGTTGTTTGTGTTCATACTTCTATACGTTGTTGAGTTGTTGGTGCTGTGTCATTGCCGGGAGAATTTATGCAAATGGTTCAAATGGCTCTGAGCACTATGGGACTCAACTGCTGAGGTCATTAGTCCCCTAGAACTTAGAACTAGTTAAACCTAACTAACCTAAGGACATCACAAACATCCATGCCCGAGGCAGGATTCGAACCTGCGACCGTAGCGGTCTTGAGAATTTATGCCTCCAAAAGTGTTTTGGAAAGGGAAAACGTAAGTTTTACGGGAATCGGTTTACTTCGTTGGAAAGTAGAGACTGTGTAAGTACATCCACAAACTGGATGCTATGTCGACTCTGCCAAGGGCCTGAAGACAGAAACTAAAATATTTGAGTACCCAGAGCGACATTTCAATAAAATATGATCAACGGAATGTTTCCATAATTGCTGAATTGAGTGCTTCATGTTCGCTTCTAAAGAATGCTGCTGTGTGAGCGCTTTGTGGAAAAGGTTGTATTAAAATAGTCAAAGATTTTGAAGGGAGGAAAGGTGTGGTTAAGTAAGTTAAGTGTTTTGCGATTTCTGTGGGGTAACTAAAACTGGGTATTCTTCTAAACTGTGCAAAGGAAGAGTTTATAACACAATTATCAGACTTGCATATGGAATGAGCTGTATTGGGAAGGGTTCAAAGGCAGCTCAAACATTTTGTGCTATATGAATTTGCCCCCACCTATGAGATTTGAGAAGTAAACAGCTACTTTTTGAAAGTCTTGCTCAAGTGAGTGTTGTGTCAATGAAGAAAGCAGTAGAAGAAACTGTTATGCAATGAAGGTGACACTGGTATAGCTGCAGCCTTTGATGGGACATGGCAGAAGCGTGGTCATCTATCATTGAATGGTGTTGTCACCTCAACATCTCTAGGAAATGGAAAGGTGGTTGGCAGAGACTAAGTACTCCCATGGTTGCAAAGGAAATAACCAGCGCCATGTTCAAATGGTTCAAATGGCTCTGAGCACCATGCGACTTAGCTTCTGAGGTCATCAGTCGCCTAGAACTTTGAACTAATTAAACCTAACTAACCTAAGGACATCACACATATCCATGTCCGAGGCAGGATTCGAATCTGCTACCGTAGCGGTCGCTCGGCTCCAGACTGTAGCGCCTAGAACCGCACGGCCACTCCGGCCGGCCCAGCACCATGTCTGTGTTCAGAATTTTTCTGGGTACAGCCCAGGAGTTTTCAGAAGGCCAGAAGAGAATTATGGTGTATGGTATGTAAAGTACCTATGTGAAGTACCTTGGAGACAGACTCCAAAGAGTTTGCAGATGTGATGGAAAATATGCTTTATGGAAGAACTGTAAAAACTGAAAAGTTAGTGTGTTGGTCATATCGAAAAGAGGATGGGCACACTTATATGTACGCTAATAAGAGATATGAAGGGGGAAAAGCTCAGTGATCCAAACCAATTGGTGGTTGGGGTCGTCTTAATAAGGAAGGTGGAAAAATTGCAGCTGTATTATGGTTTAATCTTAAGAAGGAATTGAGACAATAATGAGTCCATGAAGAAAGCAGTACGGGCTACCTTTCTGCATAAAGCTTGTACATATGACCATTCATAGCAAGCTCTCTGCCACAGTGGTGTAGACTCAGGGAGTGGATACAAAAACGCAATAGGAAATGGTGAGACTTATGCACACCATCACCCCTTGCCATTTGAGGTATTGGAAGCAATTAAGCCCATATACAGGGACCTAAGTGACACTAAACTATTGTCACAGTGCTTATTTTGGAAAGACACAAAATTTTAATGAATGTATCAACCATGTAATATGGGAGTGCATGCCGAAAACTGTTTGTTGGTTCCAATACCATGAGATTAGATGTATTAGATGCAGTTATTTGCTTTATGATGGGGCAGTTAACAGATGTGATTTTGTAGGGTTTTGGGACTAACTCCTGGTTTCAATATGAGACAAGCCCTGATGGCAATTGATTCCTTGAGAGTGACTGAAGGCGAAAAATGTAGCGGACTGTTAAGGCAGCCAGTCCACAGTGAAGTAGCAGAAAGGGCACGCGTCAACTCACGCCGTCTGGCGTTAAGTCTGGAACAGGATTCGTAATGAATGTGATAAAGAAAAGAACGTAGCTACTAGAACACTTAACTTTTATATTGTCCTTTGGTATACAGCATTCTGGATGATACAAGTGAGACTCTATCTTGAGGTACATGCAACGTTACAAATGGTTAATGGCGCCTTGCTAGGTCGTAGCCATTAACTTAGCTGAAGGCTATTCTAACTGTCTCTCGGCAAATGAGAGAAAGGCTTCGTCAGTGTAGTCGCTAGCAACGTCGTCGTACAACTGGGGCGAGTGCTAGTCAGTCTCTCGAGACCTGCCGTGTGGTGGCGCTCGGTCTGCGATCACTCAGTGGCGACACGCGGGTCCGACATGTACTAATGGACCGCGGCTGATTTAAGCTACCACCTAGCAAGTGTGGTGTCTGGCGGTGACACCACATTCCTCCCCCGCAAATCGGCGAACGGTCGTGTGATAAGGCTTCCGCCCGCCGTGGGGAGGACCCCATGTTGACGTATGCAATGGGGTGGGGAGCCTAACAACAGGCGAGGCTGTGCCACCCGCGCCGTGCCATTCGGTCCGAGGGGAGCTAGGAAACGCCTGAAAACCTAGTCCAGGGTGCACGTCAACATGCGGTGTATGCGCCCGTAATGAGACAGGAGGGGCCGAAGGGTCGACCTCCATTGCGTCGGGGGATCCGACGCGCGATGACGACATCTGGGCCGGAGCGGGCAAGAGTTCCATGGCGGAGGACAGCTGGTCACGGGAAGCGATCGGCGGCGCGTGACCCAGGGAGGCGCCGGGCGGCTGCAGCGAAGCGTCCACTGCGGGCGGCGCCCGCGGGAGAATAGGCGGCGGCGGCGGCGGCGGCGGCGGCGGCGGCGGCGGCACATCGCCATGAGGCAATAGGGAAGGCAGCGTCGGTAACACCTGGGGATGAGGCGAGCCAGTAGATGGGTCCCCAGGGCGCTGACCGGACGGCACCGTCGCTGAAAGCAGACGGGGAGCGGCAGAACCCGGGCGACGACAGAGGTGCAGCTGATTGAGATGCCGACGCACCTCACCAGGGGCCCCCAAAACCAAATACATCGCGCGGCCGAGGCAGCGAAGAATGCGCCCTGCGAGCCAACGCCGTGAACCTCGATAGTTGCGATAAAATACAACGTCGCCAGGAGCAAAAGCAGGAGTCTGCCGCTGCACAGGAACCTGATGCGGCGGATGCAGCAAAGACATCAAGTTTCGATGAGGACGACCGTGGAGCAACTCAGCCGGCGAGCGACCATCGCGGGGCTGAGAGCGATACGAGGATAAAAAGAGCAACAATGCGTCCTCCCGAGAATGCGACTCTGTCAACTTCAACATCTGTGACTTGAAAGTCCGGACCAACCGTTCAGCGGCACCGTTTGACTGAGGCGAAAACGGCGCGGATGTCAGATGTTGAATACCATTGGCCTTGCAGAATGACTGAAATTCTGCAGACATGAATTGTGGGCCATTGTCGGGAACAATAGCCTGCGGAAGACCTTCAATGCAAAAAATAGCAGATAACGCCTGGATGGTGGCAGAAGACGTCGTGGAAGACATCCGGACAACAAAAGGAAAATTACTGAAAGCATCGACCACAACCAACCATCGAGCATTCCAGAATGGACCGGCAAAATCTATGTGCAAGCGTTGCCAAGGGGAAGTGGCTTTCGGCCATGCAAAGAATTTCCGCGGCGGTGCGGATTGTTGTTCGGCATACGCCATGCAAGAAGAGCACATATTCGTAATCGCAGCATCGATTCCGAACCAAGTACAGTGCTGACGAGCAAGTTGTTTCGTACGCACTATACCCCAATGTCCTTGGTGGTGAAGCTTTAAGACAGAGGACTGTAACGATCGTGGGACCACTACTCTGGACTGATCATTATCAGAACGCAACAACAAAACACCACGTAATACAAAATGTCTCTCCTTGTGAGCAAAAAATCGGCGAACCAACGGATCCTCAATCCGTGACTTTTACAAGGGCCATTGCGTAGCAACAAAACGCAAAATAGTAGCAAGGACAGGGTCAGCAGCTGTGGCTGTAGCTACACGACGAAAATCAATCGGAAACGATTCGACCACGTCATCGGTTTCCGAATCAATGAACATGCAAGCAAGTTCGGAAGAATCGAATGCTTTATCCTCAGCAACAGGCAAACGGGACAACGCATCAGTGTCGCCGTGCTTAGCAGTGGACCGATACAAGATATCGTAGCGGTTGGCGACCTCATAACGCAATGCGTGGGGAACATTGCGCGCTCTGAAAAATTTCGGTTGCGCGTTGACTGTCAGTTCCAAATGTGCTTCATAGTTCTTAGCGCAACCAAGGCCCGGTACAAAAATGTCTGCAAATTCGTCACATAGACTAGAAACACTGACTGAAGGCACTGATTCACTGATAGGACCTGATTTACTATAGACATGTTAAACAACTGAAATAAATCGAAACCAAACAAGTTCACTGCCGAAGAAGAGCGAAGAACATAAAAAGACACAAGTTTTGTTTGTCCCTTATATGTTGCAAGAAGAGTGCACTGCCCTAACACAGGGATCTTGTGACCTGAATATGTAGTTAGCTTAACATTTGCGGCACGCAACGGAGGTGCGCCCAGTTGTTTGTACGTGGCGTGATTGAGCAATGAAACTGCAGCTCCGGTATCGAGCTGGAACGGGATCACTTGTCCGGCAAAGTCCAAATCTACAAAAAGTTTATTGTCCTGCTGACGACAAGAGCGACTGTTTTGTGCAACTTGAACTGACACTGGAACAGAATCACGCGCGACGTGACGGGACGTCCGTCGACGTCGACGCACACTTTTTGTGGGACGAAAACAGTCACTGTTAGCAAGAGGAACACTGGGTGGAGTGGCACTAACTACATGAATGTCCATGGGCGAAGGTTCCCGAGCCTGTGTGTCCTTGATTCGATTCCGGCGCGAAGCAAAGGGCCTGGAATGGTTCTGATTGTCTGATCTGAGCTTTTTCCGGCAAACACTTTGAACATGTCCCTTCTTATTACAGAAAAAGCAAATAGCCTGGCGTGACGGGCAATTCTCACGCGAATGTCTAGTTGCACACCGCGGGCATGATTTCACTGCATTTGCTTGCTTGCGCGGGACACGTGGCGGTGCGGACATGCGCGAAGGCTGTTGACAGTTCCGCGCAGCGCGCGCGGCGGGCCGGTTAATGCGACACACAGCCGGCGAAGTTTCAAATGATTCCTGAGCAAAGTCAAGTGTGTCTTGCCTATCCAATATGTCTATCACTTGTTGAAGGGAGGGATTAACTAGTTTCAAAATCTGTTCCCGTATGCGAACATCAGAAACGTTCTGTGCTATTGCATCATGCACCATAGTATCTGAATAAGGGAGTCCACAGTCACATTCAAATGCACACTCCCTAGTAAGTCCTTGCATAGTTGCAACCCACTCCCTATTAGTCTGACCGGCCGTACGTTTTGTACGAAAGAACGTATACCGTTTTGCAACGACATTGACTGTTCCCTTGAAATAGGCATCTAAAGCTGACAAAATTTCTTCGTAGGACAGAGTTGTTACGTCGCGTCGGGGAAACAATTTCACTATCACACGGTAGGTGGACACACCTACACACGAATGCAAAAACGGCTGCCGCTCATTACCTTGAATTGTGTAGGCGGCGAGATGAAACCCAAATTGTCGGGACCATTCTGTCCAAGACTCAATGGCTGCATCAAAGCTACGAAACGGGGGTGCAACCGCATGTTGTGGCTGCGGTAGCGGCAAAGCGGCGGCGGCCGCATTGGGTGGCAGTGCACGCTGACCCTGGACGAGCTGTCCAAGGGCATCCAATAACGCCTGCGTCTGCTGATTCTGCAAGCGATAAAATTCGGACAGTACATCTGGAGAATGTGGCGAAGCCATGACACAAGTAAATGGAAGCAATGAGAAAGAACAAGATCCTGATTAATCCGCGTCGCCAATGTAGTGGACTGTTAAGGCAGCCAGTCCACAGTGAAGTAGCCGAAAGGGCACGCGTCAACTCACGCCGTAGCCGGCTGAAGTGGCCGTGCGGTTAAAGGCGCTGCAGTCTGGAACCGCAAGGCCGCTACGGTCGCAGGTTCGAAACCTACCTCGGGCATGGATGTTTGTGATGTCCATAGGTTAGTTCAGTTTAACTAGTTTTAAGTTCTAGGGGACTAATGACCTCAGCAGTTGAGTCCCATAGTGCTCAGAGCCATTTGAACCATTTGAACTCACGCCATCTGGCGTTAAGTCTGGAACAGGATTCGTAATGAATGTGATAAAGAAAAGAACGTAGCTACTAGAACACTTAACTTTTATATTGTCCTTTGGTATACAGCATTCTGGATGATACAAGTGAGACTCTATCTTGAGGTACATGCAACGTTACAAATGGTTAATGGCGCCTTGCTAGGTCGTAGCCATTAACTTAGCTGAAGGCTATTCTAACTGTCTCTCAGCAAATGAGAGAAAGGCTTCGTCAGTGTAGTCGCTAGCAACGTCGTCGTACAACTGGGGCGAGTGCTAGTCAGTCTCTCGAGACCTGCCGTGTGGTGGCGCTCGGTCTGCAATCACTCAGTGGCGACACGCGGGTCCGACATGTACTAATGGACCGCGGCCGATTTAAGCTACCACCTAGCAAGTGTGGTGTCTGGCGGTGACACCACAAAAAATGCTTTCTTGAGGCAGGTAAAGAGGCCAGAATAGCAAATAGGAGCAATAAAAGGATAAGAGAAGATGAGGAACACACAAACCAAGAATATTATACAAGTGGAGGGTTTTAAGAACAGATGAAATGTACCTTTACACTGAATTTCCCAAGAATCAAATTTTCGGACATGTTTATTTTTTGCAAAAAACTATTTGAGCTAGAGGTCCGAAATTTTTTGTGATATTTCAGGCTACAATTTGGAGAAAAGTAGACTACAAACAACAGCTTACTATCACCAGGATAAAAAATATAACTTTATTAATTATAAAAAATTACCTTAATTTTGATTGTCTAATTTATGTATTTATAGTATAAAACTATTGAGTGAAATCATTTGATTGTAGTCTGCTTTTTAGATAACACTGTTATAAATCTGTGCACAAAGTTTAAGCATCTAAGAAAAGTAGTTAATAAGTCTACAGACTTCAGAGACAGAAAGGAAAAATTTTAAATTACTGACCGACATAAATTTTTATATAATAAAGTTTGTATCAAAGCTATTCTGATTATACTTTCACAAAATCTTCATCCTTAGAGCCCTTTCATTGCCCTAAAATTTCTTTGTATTTAGTGTTCACATTATGAAGTTAGACCCTCATAAACTTTATGAAAATTCTTACTGTTTTTCTAGCTGTTCATTGGCACATTACCTTAAAGCCAAATAAGTCTACACACAATTTTTACAATTCATTTCATCTACGAGTCGAATTGCTAGTCTTCTTCCCTCTAGTTTTCAAATCAACATTGAAATTTACTTTGCTGACATGCATGTGCTATTCATCTGAAGTTGACATTTTTCATGTTCACAGTAGCAGTTACTGTCATCTTGTTAGAAATCGTATCTTCTGAGTTTAAAGAATCCACAATAAAAAGTCTCATTTACTTCAACACAAAGGTTCCACAGGTACTGTGCCAAAGCAGGTTCTGGCACATTTTACTTGTTTTGGTTGCCTGCATTAAGGGACAAACATGGATGTAGGGGCAAGTTATTCACCTCCCCAATGCCTTAACCTATTGTTGTGCTAACAGATGTATGAGCTCCTGCAGTCGATTTATGATTCCCTGAAGATAATTCCTCCCTCTAAGAAACATTCACCATTCCGCCTCCCACTTCTCTTCTGACAACTCTGAGGGAAAACGGACACTTCTTTTCGTCGACCCTCTGCAGTTCAGTTCAAAGTCACTTTTCCTCTTCCTCGGAAATCCTTCAGCCCTTCCTTTCCCTCCACTACCCACTTGCCCCCTCGCCTCCCCATCTGGAAATAGGTCAGCAAAAGACTCAATCTGTGCTGAGCTGCTGGATTGGAAGGCTCTCACAACATGAATTTCAGATTTATGAAAACTGACTTAACAATATATTGTTCAATTGCATATTCTAGCCCTACCTCATTTCCGCTCCCCTCCTTCACTTCCCCTTCAACACCACTTCTGTTCCCTGCCCCCGACTTGTGAATTAGCAGGAAAAAAGGTGGAGTGGGAGATACTGTCTGTATTTTTTGTGGGAAATGTTCTGAGTTGACAAAGTGTTGGTGCCCAACAGAGGAGTTTATTAAGCAAATTACACGTGAACATAGAGCTGAGGACAGCATCCAAAGCCTTACGCAAAAGGGATGGACGAAGTTGATAATGGATGAGTATAGGGGAATACGTCTTAGCAAATAATGGGAATCCAGCAAGATGCATTACACAGTTCACAGGAACTATCATCTATGCTGGGGCTGTTTGTATTTCTTGAAATAGCCAGCCAATCTAGAGTGCAGAAGACAACTTCATCCTATTCCATTACCCCGGACTGAATAAACCAAAGGTGCTGGCCGAGTCGTGCTGCAGCTCACGTTGGTGTTGTTTGTAACTTTCCATCCTCTGTAGCAGGCTAGACGGTATCGTTTAGTTGGCATGGTGGCGGTTGTTTGTCTTATTTTCGTGTTGACTGGCGCCACTCGGTTTCGCAAGCATTGCCTATCCGCTAGTGACAGCAAAGGCGGTATTCGATATGTAGTAACTGTTGCCATTTCTTTGGGGGTACGTCGTCGCTTTTGTGGGTCGTGAGTGTGTGGCAGTTTGTGGCAGTTCGGTTAGGGACTCAGGAGGAGCCAGGTTCGCGCAGTGCGGGAACACGCCAGGACCACTGGCGGCACGCATGGACTGCTGGATGGAAGGGCTGTGGTCACGAGGGTGCACGACCTCATCATAAACCGTATATAGCAAGCCTTAATATGAGTGCATTTCAATCCAAGTAGAGAAACCTTCACCATTGTGATATCTCGCGATGCTCCCGTAACTTGGGTTCGTGTTGCTCGTAGTGTCGCCGAGACGAAGAGCAGTCAGTGGAGTGCTTCGGAAAGGCGGATCTGAATAGCCTTCCTCGACTTCTTATTACTATTTACTGTGTTCAACTTATTACAATTTCTTAAGTTGAACCAGCGGTAATTTTTCTTGCCTGGTGGCCGCTAACGCCCCAGTTACCTGCCCTGGGGGTTAGTGTGTGTAACGGCAGTGTACGTTTCCTCGCCTTGTCGCTGCTGTCCGGTAAGGCGTGTAGTTTTGACAGCTTTCTTGATTGTAGGCCGGTTGGTTATTGTTCTAATCTGGTGGTAATGACTCCTTTCTCGTTCTGGGCGCTCTACAGTATTCTGGACGTAGAGCAGACAGCCGGTTCTGGCTTTGGCGTATTGTTCCATCGTTGCATTTGGTTTATCGGCCGTCAGGTAGCTTCAGCAAGATTATCATTAGTTATTCGTTAGACTGCCACTAGTCTGAGTTAGCATCTTGTGAAGTGAATGCAACTCTTGGCTGCCTATCTTATCGCTCGCGAAAGTGTTTGTTACCAGACCTTCTCAGAGGTCTATTCCTGAAGCACCGTCTGGATCAGTTGCTTGTTTTTTTAAATTAACTTTGTTATTGTATTTGCTGTTTTGCAGCAGGTTTCAATTTTTTTTATATTATTGTCGTTCCTGGCATGTGGGGCCTTCAGCTGTGATTGTGGTCGCTTGCCATAAAATTCTAATTTGTATTTGTATTTAAGCAGTAAGCCCTAAAAACCTTATTTACTGCCATTCCTGGCGTCCGATGCCTTCTGCTGTGTTTGTGGCGACTTGCCTTTAATATTTCAATACATGTAATTTGTAAGTTGCAGCGACTTTTAAACAATTCTTAATTTATTACCATTCCTGGCGTGTAAGGGCTTCTGCCCAGATCACAGTGGCTTGCTTTCAAAACATTGTCTGTTCTATCTGTATTTAATGGTGATTTGCTAAATTGTAACTCACTGAAACCACTGTTATTTATACTTTTTTATTCCTTCATTAATAACGTGTGGTAATTTTTTTATTTATTGTTGAGTCTGGAATTACTGATTTGAAATAAATTGTGTGTAACTGTAAAAGGCAATCAGTAGTAACTGATTACGGCCCATTCCACAATCGTAACTGAATCCTGCCTTCACTTGACTACCAGGTTTCACTGGCCTCCATGTATGGGGCTCAACTGAGGAGACTTGAGATGGGATTTGCTCCCCCGTCCAACTGTGTTTGTACTCGTATATGTTGACTTTCCTGTGTGGTCTAGTCCACAGTACCCCTCGGAATTGGCTGGGAACTGTCCTAGATCAACTGCCAGAAGAATTGTATCCTACCGATCTAAAAGTGTATAGCTGCCAAGGAACTTCTACAAACATGCATGGTACAAGGGGACAGAACAGTAAACTATCACTGAATTGTAGGAAGAGCCACCTCCTAGTGATCTAATAGTATACATCTACTGAGACACTTGTACACAGGTACATGGTAAGAGGGCTTAGGGCATCTAACTACCATTGAAATGTAGGAAGACCAGTACATGCTACCACAACTGGCGGAAAATGCTTCACTTCTATAATTATACACTAAAAGTTTCGTAGAAAGAAAACACCACTTATAAACAATTGGTCATAATGCAACACATGCACTGGGAATTGAGGACAATCATTGTAATAACATATCTACTGCAAAAACCGACCAAAAATGATCACACCAGGAGAGTGTGGCACCAACTGTGTGTTCACCTTAATGTGGGGAAACAGACCAACCAGCTTACTACATATCTTACCTCCCTTTCTATCCCCCATTCTTGCCTCTCTCCTCCTCCTCCTGTAAAAATACCAGTTTGCCAGTCCTGTTATAGCCTGTTGCTGATGGTGCGCAAACAGATCCAAATAAGAATCGCTTTCTCTTTCTCTCTCTCATGTGGCTGTTTCCTGTTTGTTGTCTAGTCTGACCCATTTGTAAAATGGCGTGAAAAGCTAAGTTTGCACTGAGCTGCCATACTGGAAGGATCTCGTGACACATAAGGGGCGGTAAATGTGAGCAACAAATTTATTTATTTAAAAATTTCCGACGGCACTGTTCCATCAGTTAGATGGCTGTTTTGTCCTGCACTGTTTCTGATTGGGTAGAGAGCTATCACTAGGAGGAAAATAGCACTCTAACATAAAGGATGAAATTCATTGTTGTTGTTGTTGTTGTTGTTGTTGTTGTCTTCAGTACTGAGACTATTTTGATGCACCTCTCCATGCTACTCTATCCTGTACAAGCTTCATCTCCCCGTACTTACTGCAACCTACATCTTTCTGAATCTGCTTAGTGTATCCATCTCTTGGGCTCCCTCTACGATTTTTACCCTCCACGCTGCCCTCCAATGCTAAATTTGTGATCCTTTGATACCTCAGAACATGTCCTACCAACCGGTCCCTTCTTCTTGTCAAGTTGTGCCACAAACTCCTCTTCTCCCCAATTCTATTCAATACCTCCTCATTAGTTATGTGATCTACCCATCTAATCTTCAGCATTCTTCTGTAGCAGCACATTTCGAAAGCTTCTATTCTCTTCTTGTCCAAACTATTTATCGTCCATGTTTCACTTCCATACATGGCTATTCTCCATACAAATACTTTCAGAAACGACTTCCTGACACTTAAATCTATACTCGATGTTAACAAATTTCTCTTCAGAAATTCATAACAATGCAGAATATACATGGACTGCACAAAGAAATTCAAACGCATATCGAATGATTCTCTATTTTTGTATCCCTGTATGTATCCTAATTTGCTTTATCGCCTTCCTACGATTTCTACACTAGAAATACAATAGTGTAATGGTTTCAGAGTCTTCGTTAACAGCATAGTGTTATGTGAGAAATACGTCACCTTCTTTCTAAAATGGATACCTTAATAATACGAATCTAGCAGTATGACAGTGCTACGAACAAGATATCCATTGAATCATTTACATTTTTGCAAGAGCCTCACACCTCTACACACAATGCAGAGCTAGTGAAAGAGTATAGGGAAATTCAGGACTTTTACCATCGTGTGCCTACCAGACTGTGGGACCTCCTTTTGTTCTTGCAAACTGCTAATTATTTATTTGGAAGTAAACCCAGTACCTACACGCTTATCCAACTATTGTACATCAAAACCCAGTCAACTAACAAGCCAGACCAAATCGGTCTGAATGCTTCCTCCAGCAAAACTAGTCATCTTAGTAATTCTTACACTTCGATCTGAATTGTAGAACAACAAAGAGATGTACTCGGGATTTACAGTCACTCACCTCCTACACCAGCACGGGGCGGATTGCAGCCCATTAAAAATCCATGCAGATGAATCTGAGCCTGACATACGAGTATTCTTCTGCTTTAGCTCAAACCCTAACCTACCCCTACATTTCCAGGAGCAATACATCGCCTTTCTCCGACTCTTTTCCATCACACATACAAATATAGTATGCCAACCTATACGAACCTAGGAGCATCCACATGTTTTTTTGCTTCACAGATCAGTCATGTTGCACCAACAGATGGGGACTCGCAGGATAGGTAGACTATGTAGTGTCGAGCTGTCAGATCAGTGTTACTCTTCTCTTGTACACATCATAAATGGGTCTATGCACGTTAATGTTGGGATAGCAGCTGACAATGGCCTCAAAGTTATAGTGGGAATTGAGAATGGGGAGTGAGGTACAAAGGTATGGCTCTTTCAAATAGAGTGGTGAAGCTGTGCAGAGAAGTTACATATATATAATGAATGATAATTGCTGCTAGGTGTAACACATTCTGTCTCGCATTCCAGTCTTTTACAGCAGCAATGGTAGAGCATTAATACTCATCGACCTTGATGTTGCTATATTAAAATGAACAACTTGAGAGATATCACAGGAAATATTTCTAAGCAACAAAGTGCTGTGAACGCACTTGGTCTGGTATGCATTGCAACGGAGTGACATTAGATCTGTGGTATTGTTCTGCTTAATGTAGTGGGAGCATTGAGGTGGAGATGTGCCACTCATGATTTCAATCACTGTCACTCTAAAATCAACGAAAGTCCATTACAAGATGATACACCTACACCAACACGTTTTGCATGCAATAAATGTGGAATTCAAAGTAAACAAAATGCAGTTATTTGTCAAATACTGTCATACAGTTTTAAACGTTTATAGGGCTATTTAAATAAAGTGAGGCTGTGTGTGGTGCTCCCCTACCATTACCAAATGTGCTGGTAAAACAACCATCTTGCTTGCCATATACTGCAAGCAGATCCTTTCTGATTTCGAAATGTAGTTTTCTTAGTAAGAAACAAACATACCCAGTAGTCCTGCAGTGCAGTGGAATAACATGCATGCAACTTAAGCTGCAAACGTTTGTCAGGGTTATTTACGTATAGTGATACAATGTGTAGTACTTCCACCAGTAACGAATGTTTCATTAAAACTAGAGTTTTCCCCGTAAAGATCCTTCCAGGATCTCATGACACGAAATGGATGCTAAATTCGAGCTATATATTCTTTATTTATTTAAACATTAATTAAATGAATTAATTAAATTAGTTGAAAAGACTGGTCTGATACATTTACATGAGTATCAAGTTAATTCTCTAATAGTTTACAGGAGTCAAGTCAGTCACAGAAACAGTCAATACTACCTTACAATGATTCTTTATGACAAAACATATGAGGTACTACCTTGAGGAGGAGTGGAGGTAAGAAGGTTTCTAAGCTGGTCAGTCTGTATCCGTGCAACAAGGTGAAAACACGTGCAGTGGCCATCTCTCTGTTCTGACGAAATCTTTTGCGATCGGTTTTTGGAGAAAATGCGTTATTGCAATGACGTTTCTCAATTCCCAGTGCATGTGTTGCACTATGGCACTTAGTTGAGTGTTTTCTCTCTTTTTCTTTCAGGAAAATTTAGACGTGTAATTAGAGCAGTGAACCTGCACAGGGTAGCCAAGTGGTCTGAGGCATCTTGTCGCAGTTAGAGTGGGTACATCCGTTGGAGGTCTGAGTCCTCCCTACGGCATGGGTGCGTATTGTCCTTAGTGCAAGTTAGTTTAAGTTAGATTAAGTAGTGTGTGAGCTTAGGGACTGATGACCTCAGCAGTTTCGTCCCATAAAATCTTACCAAAAACTACAAAAATTAGAGCAGTGAAGAATTTTCCTTCAGTTGTGGTAGCATGTTCTGGTCGTCCTGCACTTCAGTGGTTGATTCAGTCTGAACAGCTCCAGAGCTGTAAGTAGTTTCTGGGAGTTGCAAAATGGACTCCGCTGCATTGCCGTTATTTCCTGAAAAGTACTCCCGCTATGCTCATCCACTGTCAACTTCTACCATTCCTCGTGTAGGACGCTACGAACACAGACCTTTAGCTGTATGCTTGTAAGTAACTCCTAACACTCCAACACAAACACCCAGTCAACTGAAGACATTTCTCGCCAAAAATACAGTACCCTTCACCGACCCTCTTTTGCTGCCAATTAACAAGGTGGTGTGGGGAGGAGAGAAGTGTGGGATGGAAGGGGAAGTGGGATAGGGCCAGAGTATGCAAACTGAATTGGGCGATATGTTGTTAAGTCAGATGAAATTAATTTGACATTTCCTCTTCAACAGCTCAGCACAGATTGAGTCTTTTACAGCTGATTCCCATACATGGGGGGGGGGGGAGAAGGGAAGTGGGGGATGAAAGGGGAGAGCTGAGGGATTTCCCAAGTGGGGTAAAAGTGGCTCTGAATTGAACTGAGGGGGAGTGATAAAAATGTCCCTTTTCTGTGACTTTGGGGTGTGCAGAAGAGGGGGAGGGGGGAGGGAGGGATGGGGCGTTCCTCAAAATGATGTACACTCCTGGAAATGGAAAAAAGAACACATTGACACCGATGTGTCAGACCCACCATACTTGCTCCGGACACTGCGAGAGGGCTGTACAAGCAATGAACACACGCACGGCACAGCGGACACACCAGGAACCGCGGTGTTGGCCGTCGAATGGCGCTAGCTGCGCAGCATTTGTGCACCGCCGCCGTCAGTGTCAGCCAATTTGCCGTGGCATACGGAGCTCCATCGCAGTCTTTAACACTGGTAGCATGCCGCGACAGCGTGGACGTGAACCGTATGTGCAGTTGACGGACTTTGAGCGAGGGCGTGTAGTGGGCATGCGGGAGGCCGGGTGCACGTACCGCCGAATTTCTCAACACGTGGGGCGTGAGGTCTCCACAGTACATCGATGTTGTCGCCAGTGGTCGGCAGAAGGTGCACGTGCCCGTCGACCTGGGACCGGACCGCAGCGACGCACGGATGCACGCCAAGACCGTAGGATCCTACGCAGTGCCGTAGGGGACCGCACCGCCACTTCCCAGCAAATTAGGGACACTGTTGCTCCTGGGGTATCGGCGAGGACCATTCGCAACCGTCTCCATGAAGCTGGGCTACGGTCCCGCACACCGTTAGGCCGTCTTCCGCTCACGCCCCAACATCGTGCAGCCCGCCTCCAGTGGTGTCGCGACAGGCGTGAATGGAGGGACGAATGGAGACGTGTCGTCTTCAGCGATGAGAGTCGCTTCTGCCTTGGTGCCAATGATGGTCGTATGCGTGTTTGGCGCCGTGCAGGTGAGCGCCACAATCAGGACTGCATACGACCGAGGCACACAGGGCCAACACCCGGCATCATGGTGTGGGGAGCGATCTCCTACACTGGCCGTACACCACTGGTGATCGTCGAGGGGACACTGAATAGTGCACGGTACATCCAAACCGTCATCGAACCCATCGTTCTACCATTCCTAGACCGGCAAGGGAACTTGCTGTTCCAACAGGACAATGCACGTCCGCATGTATCCCGTGCCACCCAACGTGCTCTAGAAGGTGTAAGTCAACTACCCTGGCCAGCAAGATCTCCGGATCTGTCCCCCATTGAGCATGTTTGGGACTGGATGAAGCGTCGTCTCACGCGGTCTGCACGTCCAGCACGAACGCTGGTCCAACTGAGGCGCCAGGTGGAAATGGCATGGCAAGCCGTTCCACAGGACTACATCCGGCATCTCTACGATCGTCTCCATGGAAGAATAGCAGCCTGCATTGCTGCGAAAGGTGGATATACACTGTACTAGTGCCGACATTGTGCATGCTCTGTTGCCTGTGTCTATGTGCCTGTGGTTCTGTCAGTGTGATCATGTGATGTATCTGACCCCAGGAATGTGTCAATAAAGTTTCCCCTTCCTGGGACAATGAATTCACGGTGTTCTTATTTCAATTTCCAGGAGTGTATTATCTCCTGGGGGTTATAAATCAACCCCAGGATATGATAAAACAATTGGCATAACAATAGTGTAAGGGGAGGGAATATTGTACCCCTGAATGTAAGCTTGCCCCTGAGTATGAAACCCACAGAAACAAAGTGCTCCAGACCCACTTTGTTCCACCATTTCTGTACTGTAGGCCACATGACGTGTCACTATGAAGGAGAACAAACAACAGTTTCAACCATAAATTTCCTCTGTGCCAAGCAGTGCTGTGGCCACCTTTCCTCCAGAGTTGAG